>NC_063196.1:30666635-30719135 GCF_017589495.1 Alosa alosa | reverse complement strand
AATTTTCTCAGTAGTAACGAGTAGTAACGAGCCCGACAAGTAGTCCTGAAATTGGAGCACTTCACTGAGCTCTGGGACATCTGATCACTGATTGGAGCCCACATGTACATACCGGGTCCAGTGGATCCCTATGGTCTCGGTGGAGTAGTGGAGTACACTACAAAGAAAAGGCATTAGGGCCAAAGCAAATAAAGTCAGGGAAATATGAAACAGAGAAAACATACTGCAAATCAAACACATACAGGACATCCAGCAGATAGCATTTCATAAACATCCATGGAGTACAGACAAGATTGGGACAGGCATAATGAAGCTGCATAACGATGCTTCAGCCATTTTAATTTGTGTTCTTAATGAGACACTCTAGCAATGCTTTAATCACCCCCGCCCCATCTATAATTCTTAATTTCTGAAATCACAAAGAATCTACAACACTGCTTTCATTTGCTGGCAGATATTTCTTGATGATGAATTAACAATTACTATTATGCTGATTCCCAAACTCATAGCAAAGACTTATAAGGTGTAAGATTTACTATATTGGTTTAAGATATTGTTTAGAAATGATCAGCGACAACAGGTACACTATAGAAGATTTTCTACTTTACGAAGCCAATTTGATGGTAAACGAATTTGTAATAGGTGAATCGTCCACCTATCATAGCTATACAGCATCAGCATAGTGAATCGCTATCGAGAAAACCAACCATGCAACTTCAAGAATGGCGGCCCGACAAATCTTGTGACAATCGTGAAACATTACATTGTCAGTGGATATAGCTCTTATAACCCACTTTTAAGGTATCAGAGACTGAGATGCACTAACTGGTCAGAACTAATGGCCTATGCATTGACCATCATTATATGAAGTTCAGCTAGTTTGGTGGCATAGCAATTAATGTAAGCTCCCTTCACATTTATTTGGACATGATTGCTTAATATCCAACCCAACAATACAATTATTGTACTTTATCAATAATAGAAAAACAAACAAGTGAAAGCAGATGTTGTATTTTGTTTATTTCTTTTTCATAGGCCATTGTGTAAGTCTATAACAAGATACAACTTACTTACTTTAAGTGCCTTTTGGTACTATGCACCTAATATGTACCTCTAGTAAGTATACTTAGAAGTACCATTAGTAATGTGATAATAGGCCTTCTAATACCTACTTTGTTACATTGTAATAAGGACACTTAGTACAAAGTGGACCAGGTTATTGTGTTAATCTAGGATCTCCCTTGTGTCTACGACTCCTCTGAGGTCTTCCTGTAATGTGGGAACACAGGGCCTATCTTCGGCCTCCTGTGGCGTGCTCCCCACGGCTGAACCATCGTCTGAGGGGCACCTCCGTCTCTTCCTTGACAACGTCCCTTTGGTCTCAGTAGACACAGAGGCATTGCTGGTTGATGGCCTCGGCTCAGACTCCAAAACTGAAAGACACAAAAAGTGCATGATTTGTATGGCAGGTATTGAAATCCTCAAATAGCTACACATCTATACAGAAGTGGTCTCTTTAACCAAATTCCAGGCATGAATAGGACAATTTTGGACAATTTATACTTAAAAGTTTTTCTGTAGATAAATGCATATTTGGTAGAATTAGTAAAGTACCTGTTGCTGAGCAACACAAAGCAGATCCTCTGGCATCTTTTCCCACCTGTGTGTTGGACTGTCCAACGTTGACACCCCTCGATGAGACTATGGGACTGGACACTGCAAAGGAAATTGAGGTCCCGATTATAATACTTACATTACAGATACATATCTTCTTTGACTTTTAAGTGCAATACTGGCAATCACCTCTCTGCTGGTCCGCATTAGATTGTACGGGAACTGGCACAAGAACTGGTACAAATACTGGTATTAAGAGAGGAATTGCAATGACTGGCATGAAGACTGTGACATTAATTTGCTGGACTTCATCAACATTGTCCTGATAGAGGTCTTCCAGGTCTTCATCAACATGGTCCTGATAAAGGTCTCCCTGGTCTTCATCAACATGTTCCTGATAAAGGTCTCCCTGGTCTTCATCAACATGGTCCTCCTGATAGAGGTCTCCCAGGTCTTCCTCAGCATAGTCCTGAAAAAACACTCCTGGGTCTTCATCAACATAACTCTGAAAAAGGGCTTCTGGGTCTCCCGCTGCCAGAATGTCCTCTATGGCATACTCATGATCACCTTAAAACACACACACACACACACACACACACACACACACACACACACAGGATTTCAGTACACAATTACATTTTCAAAGCTACAGTCAAATATACTGATGACGTTATGACTACTGCCGATGGTGAGTATCAGACCCATGGCTTCCATTACAGTGAGTTTATTGGCACTACTAGGGCTGGAGTGGCTGGCACTGTACATGACCTCAGGAAAGGAAAGAAGCAACAAAAAACAATGTAACTTGGATTTAAAGTATTGATTATCCCTACAAAAGTGCTTGATATGAAAATTAAATAACAGATTGAATGGGTTGACTCACCTGTCATATTTTCAGATTCCTTCCCGCCTTTGAACAGAAAGAAATGTCTGAATAGACATATATTTAGAATAAGGTATAGATATCGTAGATATGAATCGTGGCTGCTCTCCAAAATTGAGTGCTGCTCTTTAAAAATGTAATTTTCAGAAATGCCTCACAGCAGAGAATATTCCACAGGTAATGACATCACAATCAACAAAGGTGATGACACAAAGCAGTGCATGTTGGTTACTGTTGATGTGGATGTTTAAAGGTACTCTAAGCGATGTTGGGTAATGTCACTTCTGTTGACGTTTAAACAAAATAGAGAGCTAGCTTGTCCCTCCCTTCCCCTCCCGTGCAATTGAAAGTATCCTGAACGCGCATCGTTTTGGGGATTGGCTGGAACAGTTTATGTTTCATGGTCCAGGCTGTACCACTATGTTTTTGTTGCCTGGGCTGTCCACAGAGACTGGGTTATTTTACAGTGTATTCATGGGACAGGCAGCTAGCGGATGGTGAGGTGATGTTTGCTGTATGTGACAAAAAATGTTTAGCTTAGAAACAGTGTAACATCGCTTATGGCACCTTTAAATTCTTTAGACATATTATTTTTGATTCGTCGTCTTTTGGAAGGCGATGGAAAGTGTACCATCATCTGCAGAAACACTCTAATTTTGTTTTAGGCTTATGTAACAAAAACTTACGTTTTAAACCACAAATAATAGAATAAATAAATTCCATGTTAAATTCCATATAGCTCTTATAACCCACTTTTAAGGTATTGGTTGCATCTAATGGCCTCCTTACACCAAACAACTTTGACAAGATTTGGGAAAGATTCTTGAAAGATTGGAGTCTTTTGAGTATGAATGGGGGACATTATTGATGGGGGGACATTGATGGGGGACATTATTGATCATTAGTTACAAGACTACAATCTTTCAAGAATCTTTCCCAAATCTTGTCAAAGTTGTTTGGTGTAAGGTTGCCATAAGTTATCCGTCTGAGAAAAGTCCAAGAGACCACGGTCATCACGGTCATGCTTCTACTCAATCCAGACTCCAGGCAGCAAAGCATAGCAGCTTGCAGGTCAGCAGCAGTTCTGTGGTCGCGGTAGCAGCATATCTCTCACAGAGTAGGTCCACAGCTGTCCTGAGAAATCTTTCTTTTCGACCAGACGGTGAAATGCAGCGCTGTTCAAGGATGGAGGATGTCAGAGGCCCAGGGCAAAAGCTAGCCATGGCAAGGTCTTCAGCCCAATGAACTTACATTAACGTTAACTTAACGGCATCATTCGACTTGTAAGCAAAAAAAAAGGACTACAAATAAAACAAAAACTATCAAAAATAACGTAAATAAAGAGTGAATACAATTAACTAGATAAATAAATAAAAAAAAAACATTGTAAAAGATGTAAGTAGCTCTCAACCAGTACCAAACAACTCCTCTGCAAGATAAATATCCTTAGGATTTTTATTCAGTCATTCGAACATTATTGGGGTAAGTGTTTTTTCAGTGTTAACACCTTGTCAGTCAATAGTGAAAGTAATCCTGTCAAACTGTTTTGTTGTTGACTATGAGACCATGGTGAAGTAGGTTAAGTTTCACTTTGCCTATCAGTATAAATAATAGGTGAGTGGAGATGCATGTAGGCTATACACTGCTAGTTACAAAAAGGTTTAAGTAGAGCAAGATTTAGTGTTCCATACACGGTCTCGCATACAAGCAGATTCCTTCAAATGTGCTGAGTGTCAAAATACAGATGCGCTGTTTGAAGTTTGCTGCTTGCTGCTAAAGGGAATGACAGATGTCACTCTAATTGGTTTAAAGGATGTTACACCCATGAAAGATTGAGACAACAACCCTTTTGCAACAATGCACTTGGTCTCTGATCACAAAATCACACACTTAAACACCCTTAAACTCTGCATCTCTGACCATGCGTTTCCGATCACTATAATAGCTTAGCTTGCAGCAAGTAAGCTACTTCCGCTGCCTCACCGGAGGTTTCACCCATTTTCTTCTTTAGCTGTGGCCTACTGGCTAGCGCTTCTTTAGCCGCGGCCTACTGGCTAGCGCTTCTTTAGCCATGGCTAGCGCTTCGGACCGGAGGGTTGCCGGTTTGAACCCCGACCAGTAGGAACGGCTGAAGTGCCCTTGAGCAAGGCACCTAACCCCTCACTGCTCCCCGAGCGCCGCTGTTGTAGCAGGCAGCTCACTGCGCCGGGATTAGTGTGTTCTTCACCTCACTGTGTGCTGTTTGTGTTTCACTAATTCACGGATTGGGATAAATGCAGAGACCAAATTTCCCTCACAGGATCAAAAGAGCTCCCCGTGGCAACTTGTGGATAGGAAGTAAATGAACAGGAAATGAATAATGAGTAAGAGTGAATGAGTGACTGAATGAATGAATGAATGAATGACACAAACGAAGATTATCGGTTCTTCATACAATCAATTTTATAAAATGACAAACATGCAGATCCTCTTTAGCCTTGTGGGTGCTGCACTGCATTCCATACAGAAATGTTGCATTAGGCATTGTTTGGCTACTGATAATAAGTCTGTACACAGCAGCCCCCTCATGTTCTATTTTTAAGTCTCTATTTTTGCATTTACTTTGTTGGTTCAATAAGTGTGTATAAGATTGACTATACATCTGTACAACTAATATTGGATAATACAACATGTAGATTCAATTTCTATGGATTCTTGTGAATATTTCAGTACCCATTGCATCTACTTATTGTGCTGCAGCTACACTGCAGCCAGAGGTCAGGGTAGCACCAAAAGCTGAGGAGGGGGAGGGGGCATTTTGGATCAAATTTAATTGAGACATAAAAAGATTAATCTGAGAATGTAAAGCACTATACAGATTGTACATGAAAAAAGTTGTCATTTTTGGATTTCCAAGAGTCAAAGCTTTCAAATTGGTGCTGCACTCTATTCCAGAGATGTTGCATTAGGCATTGTTTGGCTACTGATAATAATAAGCCTGTACACAGCAGCCCCCTCATGTTGCTTTCTTTTCTCATTCTCTATGCTTACACTAGCAGCTTGCTTCACACTTACTACAACTTCTCTTCTGGCACTCATAACACTTCTCATTCATCACATTCACCCCTCTAGACCTAATGATGTTTTAGATATTTCACTTTCTCTTGAATTTGACATTTATTCTCCTGCAATATATCTTCTCAGAATCACATATTCTACAGGAGAGTACACCTTTAGTCCTGACAAATGATAATAAAAAGCACTTTCCCTACTATCAGTTCACCTCCAAACAGCCAGTCAGCCACACTCATAGTGTTACTATCTGTCTACTCTGTGCTGTGTCTATACCTTTTCCTGTCTCATATTTAACCCCTCTCCCCCCTTCTTGTCCTCTGCTCCTTCCTCATCTCTTTTTCTGATCACCATATGTGTTCAAATACATCTGCTCGCTTATCAGAAAGTAAACAGACCAAAAAGCACAAGCCAACAAACAAACCGCTTTTAACTATTTTGCCGGTGATGCAGACAAACACAATCAGCTCGACACGCTTCACACATCAAAGACTCTGCAGCGCTCTGATGGCAGGAGGCAGTTAAAGCTGCCCCCGTATCAGAGACAGCTGTCATGAAAACAGATGCCAAGACGACAACGCGTTTGCTCCCTCAGTGTGTATGATTGGCTGATTAGGTGACTCCTCTCGCCCCGGTTTTGCTATTGATCTTAGACAACACTGAGGGCTTTGTTTCTCTCGCGTGCACATCGCGCGCTCCTACTCTCTCCGCTTGTGTGACTGTCGGACTCATTAGTGCAGAACTCCCTCCGCCGGATCCCTGGTGATCCGACATGCTCGCGTCAGCTGCTGACACTTCTGAGCGGGCGGCTGGAGCAGCTGGTGCCGTAACTATGCTGTCGCTTTCCAAAAATGTCCACCGTTTCATCTGGAGGATGTGATTGGTAAGCTTTGCTATCTGCTGCTCCCAAGATATGGCCTCCTCTGCTGCCACTGGGAGCTAGACCCTGCAACACTGTTCCAGAATATCAGTAGGCTACTCTGCAAAGGCAAAGCAACTTCAAGACAACGTAAACCAAAATTGGACATTTGTTTGGAGACACCTTGTATTTGAAAACTACACCAGAAACAGTAAAAATGGAAAATCTGCACACTCAGATCTGTGCAATATTGTTTTATTCAAATTTGTAAGCTTTTGGCCATAGACCTGAGGTAGAGTTGAATCTTTCGGTCATAGACCTGACCTTTCTAGCAGATTTGAATAAAACAAAAAACAAAAACAGCAACTATTGCACAGATCATCTGAGTGTGCAGATTATGTTTTTGTCTCTTTTCAGAAAAAAACTACTGAAAACATGTTTAAAGAATGTAAACTGTGTGGCACTGAATAGTGGAGTTAGGTCATCATGTATGGGACTTCATAATTTGTTGTGCTCATTTTATTAAGTGAGTCCTAATAATGTGGTGAGTTCCCTATAATATAACCCCTCCTCTTAAAGATGACAGAGAATGGATGACAACATGCTCCGCTTCTACAAGCCCATTTTGAATATTATAATTGGGCTGGGGAATAAAATGTCCCATTTTAGCAAATATCTAGCGCCCCCTCATGCTTATCTGGCACCCACGTGAATAATTGAGTTGATTTCACTGATTTGACAAAAGAGTGTTCACAATAGGGTCCAGCAACTTCTACCCGAATCTCCAACTCCAAGAGTGATAACCAGAGATATATAGATGTATATCTATGGTGATAACATAATGTGTGGAGGGGGCGGTGATCAGAAGGATGGTTTGCATCTCACTCTGTATTTGCGTCACACTCTGTCTTTGTTCAGGTACCCCCATTCTTTCAATGGTCATTTCAAAGTCCGGCATTTGCATATGAAGGTAAGTTCAATCTGTACCATGTTTTCTTACGACAAAGTCAATGTAAAGACTGTTTTCCATTCTTTACATTCATCTTGCAAGTCCATGTAAACTAAACCTGGATATTTGCTTGGAAACACCTTGTGTATAGGTTAGAAAACTACTCTGTAGTTTTCTACTAACTGTAAAGGCATGTGATACTGAATTGTGGTGTTAGACCATTAAACAGGGTACCATCATTAAAGTGTTTTTGGGGGTGGTCCTAAAAGGGTGTATTGATGATGTAATGATTTCCTCATTTAGTTTAAACCCTCCCCTTCAGAGTTGAGTGAGCAAACCCCAAAAAGGTTAAGGCCCCTATTTTAGTGATCTAAAACACATGGTCACTGGTGAACAACTTAATTAAATTTATGGGTTTGTCCAGTCCACATTGGATGTGGGTTTGTTATCAAACATTTTCAAACATTGGGCGGATGCCACAATAAGGTGGTATATGTTTCTTAATCAGTCATGGGTGTGTTTTGGGTGTAACATCATTTAAACCAATGAGAATGACATCTGTCGTTCCCTTTAACAGCAAGCAGCGCAACTTCAAACAGCGCATCAGTATTTTGATATTCAGTGGCGCATTTAAAGGAAATCTGCTTGCAAGCGAGACTGTATGGAACAGGTATTCCACTAAGCCATGCTTTACTAAAACCTAGCAGTGTATAGGCTTTAGTCAGATTTTTCTGAATGGTAAATGACACCATTTTTGTGATGTGACAAAACTCAAAACAAATTTTTGGTTTACAGCAGTTAGGTGGACAAACTGCAGAAAATAAATATCCTGCCGTGTAGGTCTATATCTTTTGCCTTTATACTCAACACAATTATTATATATAAATAAATATCCTGCCGTGTAGGTCTATATCTTTTGCCTTTATACTCAACACAATTATTAGTTGATTTACCAGCTAAAGTGTTTAGCTGATTACATCAGGTGGATTAGAGCAAATATTTAGTAAGATTTAAATTGGACTTGGGCTGAAACAATGGGTGAATAATCAACAAGATTATAAACTCATAAAGAGCTGTTCAGAATTTACAGGTTTATTATTTTGCTAATTCAGATAACCAATATGCTTCTGTAAAATAAAAAATGCAGAACTTTTATTCCAAAAATACATTTTTTTTATTCTCACGAGTAGCCAAGGATTGGTCAAGGAGTTTTTCTGCCCCCTTGTGGCTGCCTAAGCAACTGAACATAGAGGGGCATCAGAACATTTCACCATGTTACTCGGAAGAAGAGATACTGAGGTGGCCATCTATCTGTTTCTCAGTGTGTAACCCAACATTAATATTACAGGTTAGTCTAGTCCACCAAATTGGCTTAATGTAGACTATACCAACAACCCATGACATCACTGGCTATACATAATGATTCCTTTGCAGATGAGATGTTTTCTTGTTTTCTATTTGGCAAAATTGTTAATATCATAGGCTAAATGGCATAAATGATGCATATAAAACACAAAACAAACTCATGCACCTGTCCTGAAAATGGTACACAAGGGATTGATGGTCTTTTGGGCCCCCACCGTTGACCAGCAGACATCATAGCAGAAGAGGGGCAGGTCTGGTGGCAAGTGTAGCAAAGAGTCGGTCAGTTCCCTCGTTCCCTGCGAAGCCTGCGTGGCCTGGGATGTTTTGCTGTGGAGAGGGGGAGAGAGAGAGATATGAGGATTACCTTTACCAAAATGAATCCTACAGACATCTTAACATAGCATAGGCATAACATAAGACACATCTCTATTTGGATAAGAATTATAATAGTCACTAACTTATACTTGAAAAGAATCAATTAATGGATGGTTGTGATGAAATACAGTGATGAATGTTCTAAGATTTGAGATCTGTCTGGTTTAAAAAAACTGTTCTAGATCCTTAATGTGAGCAGATCCTGTAATATGTAAAACAAAATGTCTTCATTGCGCATTTGTATTTCCCTTGTTATTCTTAACAAAGAAGAACTGAAACTGTGGCCTGGTCTACATTAAGTCCGATCCGTCTCAATCTTTTTGCGGATAGCCCCCGCATTACCATATTATATTGTATCCGATGATTCATACTTGGGTAACACTTTTGACAGCATCAACATTAGAGTGACATGACACTGTCATGAACACATGACACTGTCATGACACATGAAACCTAACCCTAATCCTAATCCTAACCTCTAACCCTAATCCTAACCCCAATCCTAACCATAACTCTAAACCTGACCCTAACCCTAAACCTAACCCTAATCCTAACCCTAACTTGTTATGACAAAAACTGAATGTCACTTAATAACAGAAGCGTTATGTCATAAACGTTTATGACTTGTTTATGACACGTTCATGACAGTCTCATGTCACTCATTTCTCGACACTGTCAAGTCATGACATATGAACCCTAACCCTAATCCTAACCTCTAACCCTAATCCTCACTTATTATGACAAAAACTGAATGTCACTTAATAACAGAAGCATTATGTCATAAATGTTTATGACTTGTTTATGACTCATTCATGACAGTGTCATGTCATTCTTCGATACTGTCAAGTAAAGTGTAACCCAAAAGGATATAAACCTTGAACATGAAAGTCCTTCATCTTAAAATAAACCCCACCCCACAGCAGTGACTTTGAGTTGAGAGTTGCTGTAACTTGGATACTTCATTAAATACTTAAAAATCATTAAATACTTAGATTCCATGAGATCACATGGCATTCATGTCTGAATGTTACATTCACATCTCTAAGAAAACATCCTCAGAGAAAGTTTGTGACTGTACCTAAAGATGCTGTGGATTTCCCTTCCATTGCTTTTTTCAATTCGTCAGATTCCATCGTAAATCCCGCGGACCCTTCGGTTGGATCTGGGGTAGGAGTTGCTAGATAGGGTCAAATTATGAAGAAGTTGCAATGTAATGTAAAAGATTCAGACATAAACCAAATGTAACATATTAAACATATAGTACTGCTGGATATTATCAGGACATGGTGAGCCCTCTTACAGTATGTCTAATGACACATACACACATTAGTGTGGTGTGGGAGTTAATTTACTTACTCCTTATTAGAACTCTTCTATGATTGTCTTTACTTTATCTTTTATGCGGCTGAGATAACATAACATTGTAAGTGATATGGTCATTCATTATGGTCTAAGTCTACTATGCGGTCTGGCTTGGCTAATTAGTCGTTAATGTTTACCTCTCTTGCAAAACATAAGTATTTGTGTAAAAGGTTGCTATGTTTCCCCAATTTCAGTGAAAGGTTTTTATTCTTTCTCTATGAAAAGGAGCATGTGTATTTGCCAGAGCTCCCTTTTGCTCCAGGTCTAAACTAAGGGATGGCGTAGTCGCTCTGTGTCCCTAAGGAGGGTGCCACAGATATTCACATAAAACACATCAAATTCACATTCACATCAACAGAGAATAAATACTTATAAAACTTGCATGATGAATTGAAAAAGCAAACGTTACTCATTTACCTAACATTGTGTACGTGGCTACAATTTTAAGCCATCCCCATCTGGTGGTCAGTTGGCACCTCCATGTCTTCTCCCTTTGGTAAAGGTGCGACTCTTTGAGTGTGGTGTGACAGGCAGATGGGTTTTGGATCTGGCGGTCAGCGGATTCTTGCAGTGGAAAGCCTTCCTCATCTATCCAGCTCAGATGAATCTTGTCAGTAGAAGAGCCTCTTTCACAGCCCTCATGGGTATGCAAGTGGCAGGAGAGAGTGACATCACCGTCCGTCCCATTGTTAGAGATTGATGGAGATGCAGAGACTGCGGAAGTATTGATGAAAGTTCAGGATCCAGTCCAACATTCAGCTTTAAAAGCCATTTCAGTGCCATTCTTTATAACGCTATCACACTGTTATCAATCACTACATGCCCAATATTTGCAAGCATTTTTAGGTCATTGGTTTTGGGCTGTGAAGAAAGATGAAATACCAGTTCTTATGTCTTCCTTGTATGGTGATACGTTGATGTCTTTATACAGTTACTGTCCAGAAGCATATTCATTTGTAACAACAACTACTCAGAGCTCCTTTAATTAACCATAATCCACAGTCAAGACTGGTGTGAATTTGGTGAATAATATAGTCTAGGCAACTAGTGAAAACAACCCGTAAAATGCCACTTACTGTCTAAGACGGAGAGATAAGTCTCTCCACCCCCTGGACCACAATAGTATTCTCCAGTATCTTCAGCGGTGACATTAGCAATGTTCAGTATGCAATCTTCATCAACGCTCATTTTCCCAGGTCTCTTTGTGATGATGT
The DNA here is from genome assembly GCF_017589495.1 of Alosa alosa. Lineage (NCBI taxonomy): Eukaryota > Metazoa > Chordata > Actinopteri > Clupeiformes > Clupeidae > Alosa > Alosa alosa. The sequence continues at coordinate 30,707,463 of NC_063196.1, read as the reverse complement.
GTCTTCTGACTTCGCCAATTGACCACACAAAATCTGTTTCACCGGGTGGGCTGCTGGATATTATGACTGTCTTATGTTCAACTGTCATCAGCTCAACTGTTTCACCTTGTGGGCTGGTGTAGTTCCATACGAAGTTACCGCAGCCAGATATTAACATGTCCGTACATCGCAAGGACACATGCCCTCCAGCAGCTGCATAGATATATCTGTTCCAGAAGTAATGTCTATGTGGGAATATTACACCTTGAAAATGTAAAGAATAGTAAAGTCTATTTGTTAACAATACAAAAGGCCATTATTTGTTCAAGAAAACTACTAATTCTGAAGAGAATATCACCCCACAGGTGAAATAAACAATTGTAGGGTCACATGACCTCAACCGTGTAAACTTCACCAGCACCTGAGACTTACAAACTAGAGTACAGGGATTTTATCTTTCTACTAATTTTGTATTTAAAAAATGGCATGGTGTTGATGTCAACAGAGCAATATTTTGTAGTGTATATAATGTGAAACTTTGGCTAATGTGCATGTATATGTGTGTGTTTGTGTGTGTGTGTGTGTGTGTGTGTGTGTGTGTGACACTGTCATGACACATGAAACCTAACCCTAATCCCAACCCTAACCATAACTCTAAACCTGACCCTAACCCTAACTTGTTATGACAAAAACTGAATGTCACTTAATAACAGAAGCGTTATGTCATAAACGTTTATGACTTGTTTATGACACGTTCATGACAGTGTCATGTCACTCTTATGTCGACACTGTCAAGTAAATTGTAACCCATACTTGTATGTTAAGTGAATAACTTGACCATGTGGATGACTAAAGTCATTTTATCATGTAATGTACCACCCCCATTGCATACCATCCTGTCACATTTAGTATATTTGGTAACACTTTACTTGATGGGTGAGTTCATAACACATTCATAGCAGCTGTCATAAACTGCACATAAAGCACTCATGACTGTTTCATGAGACATGACTCAACATTCATACCAAACTTTTGCTACTCGGAATGTCCAATCATTCCAGGTTACACAAATACGGGTCAGCTGAATGTAGGCTAGTTTACCTCCCAGTGTTAAATTCAGTGATTATGAATACTTCACAACTTGTATAGTAAAGTGACATTCGATGTAGACTTCATAAGATATTCATGAAATATTTACAAAGGCTGGAGAGAAAAACGGCAATGCTGCTTTGCGATTGTTGGACTTTTATTTTGACAAGTTGTTGTCGTTCTGTCTTGCACATTCATGAAAGGTTTGGTATGAATGTTGAGTCATGTCTCATGAAACAGTCAGAATGCTTTATGTGCAGTTTATGACAGCTGCTATGAATGTGTTATCAACTCACCCATCAAGTAAAGTGTTACCACAATGGGTAACACTTTACTTGACAGTATCGACATAAGAATGACACTGTCATGAAACATGAACCCTAACCCTCACTTATTATGACAAAAACTGAATGTCACTTAATAACAGAAGCGTTATGTCATAAATGTTTATGACTTGTTTATGACACATTCATGACAGTATCATGTCATTCTTCGATACTGTCAAGTAAAGTGTAACCCAGAAGGATATATACCTTGAACATGAAAATCCTTCATCTTAAAATAAACCCCAACCCGCAGCAGTGACTTTGAGTTGAGAGTTGCTGTAACTTGGATACTTCATTAAATACTTAAAAATCATTAAATACTTAGATTCCATGAGATCACATGGCATTCATGTCTGAATGTTACATTCACATTTCTAAGAAAACATCCTCAGAGAAAGCCTCAGAGAAAGTTTGTGACTGTACCTAAAAATGCCGTGGATTTCTCTTCCCTTGCTTTTTCCAATTCGTCAGATTCCATCGTAAATCCCACGGACCCTTCGGTTGGATCTGGGGTAGGAGTTGCTAGATAGGGTCAAATTATGATAAAGTTGCAATGTAATGTAAAAGATTCAGACATAAACCAAATGTAACATATTAAACATATAGTACTGCTGGGTATTATCAGGACATGGTGAGCCCTCTTACAGTATGTCTAATGACACATACACACATTAGTGTGGTGTGGGAGTTAATTTACTTACTCCTTATTAGAACTCTTCTATGATTGTCTCTACTTTATCTTTTATGCGGCTGAGATAACACAACATTGTAACTTAAAAATCATTAAATACTTAGATTCCATGAGATCACATGGCATACATGTCTGAATGTTACATTCACATTTCTAAGAAAACATTAATTATTGTCTAAGTCTACTATGCGGTCTGGCTTGGCTATTTAGTCGTTAATTTTTACCTCATGTGTCATGTCACTCTTGTGTCGACACTGTCAAGTAAAGTGTAACCCATACTTGTATGTTAAGTGAATAACTTGACCATGTGGATAACTAAAGATATTTTATCATGTACCACCCCCATCGCATACCATCCTGTCACATTTAGTATATTTCAATCCATTATAATTTGATATGAAAAACAAAGGGTAACACGGTAACACTTTTACTTGACAGTATCGACATAAGAATGACACTGTCATGAAACATGAACCCTAACCCTCCCTCACTTATTATGACAAAACTGAATGTCACTTAATAACAGAAACGTTATGTCATAAATGTTTATGACTTGTTTATGACACATTCATGACAGTATCATGTCATTCTTCGATACTGTCAAGTAAAGTGTAACCCAAAAGGATATAAACCTTGAACATGAAAAATCCTTCATCTTAAAATAAACCCCAACCCACAGCAGTGACTTTGAGTTGAGAGTTGCTGTAACTTGGATACTTCATTAAATACTTAAAATCATTAAATACTTAGATTCCATGAGATCACATGGCATTCATGTCTGAATGTTACATTCACATTTCTAAGAAAACATCCTCAGAGAAAGCCTCAGAGAAAGTTTGTGACTGTACCTAAAAATGCCGTGGATTTCTCTTCCCTTTGATTTTTCCAATTCGTCAGATTCCATCAGAAATCCCAATGGACCCTTCGGTTGGATCTGGGGTAGGAGTTGCTAGATAGGGTCAAATTATGATAAAGTTGCAATGTAATGTAAAAGATTCAGACATAAACCAAATGTAACATATTAAACATATAGTACTGCTGGGTATTATCAGGACATGGTGAGCCCTCTTACAGTATGTCTAATGACACATACACACATTAGTGTGGTGTGGGAGTTAATTTACTTACTCCTTATTAGAACTCTTCTATGATTGTCTCTACTTTATATTTTTTATGCGGCTGAGATAACACAACATTGTAACTGAAATCATTAAATACTTAGATTCCATGAGATCACATGGCATACATGTCTGAATGTTACATTCACATTTCTAAAGAAAAACATTAATTATTGTCTAAGTCTACTATGCGGTCTGGCTTGGCTATTTAGTTGGTTAATTTTTTACCTCATGTGTCATGTCACTCTTGTGTAATGACACTGTCAAGTAAAGTGTAACCCATACTTGTATGTTAAGTGAATAACTTGACCATGTGGATAACTAAAGATATTTTATCATGTACCACCCCCATCGCATACCATCCTGTCACATTTAGTATATTTCAATCCATTATAATTTGATATGAAAAACAAAGGGTAACACGGTAACACTTTACTTGACAGTATCGACATAAGAGTGACACTGTCATGACACATGAACCCTAACCCTAATCCTAACCTCTAACCCTAACCCTCACTTATTATGACAAAAACTGAATGTCACTTAATAACAGAAACGTTATGTCATAAATGTTTATGACTTGTTTATGACACATTCATGACAGTGTCATGTCATTCTTTGATACTGTCAAGTAAAGTGTAACCCAAAAGGATATAAACCTTGAACAGGAAAGTCCTTCATCTTAAAATAAACCCCACCCCACAGCAGTGACTTTGAGTTGAGAGTTGCTGTAATTTGGATACTTCATTAAATACTTAAAAATCATTAAATACTTAGATTCCATGAGATCACATGGCATTCATGTCTGAATGTTACATTCACATCTCTAAGAAAACATCCTCAGAGAAAGTTTGTGACTGTACCTAAAGATGCTGTGGATTTCCCTTCCTTTGATTTTTTCAATTCGTCAGATTCCATCGTAAATCCCGCGGACCCTTCGGTTGGATCTGGGGTAGGAGTTGCTAGATAGGGTCAAATTATGAAGAAGTTGCAATGTAATGTAAAAGACATAAACCAAATGTAACATATTAAACATATAGTACTGCTTGCTGGGTATTATCAGGATATGGTGAGCCCTCTTACAGTATGTCTAATGACACATACACACATTAGTGTGGTGTGGGAGTTAATTTACTTACTCCTTATTAGAACTCTTCTATGATTGTCTTTACTTTATTTTTTATGCGGCTGAGATAACATAACATTGTAAGTGATATGGTCATTCATTATGGTCTAAGTCCACTATGCGGTCTGGCTTGGCTAATTAGTCGTTAATGTTTACCTCTCTTGCAAAACATAAGTATTTGTGTAAAAGGTTGCTATGTTTCCCCAATTTCATTGAAAGGCCTTTTGCTCCAGGTCTAAACTAAGGGGTGGCGTAGTCGCTCTGTGTCCCTAAGGAGGGTGCCACAGATATTCACATAAAACACATCAAATTCACATTCACATCAACAGAGAATAAATACTTATAAAACTTGCATGATGAATTGAAAAAGCAAACGTTACTCATTTACCTAACATTGTGTACGTGGCTACAATTTTAAGCCATCCCCATCTGGTGGTCAGTTGGCACCTCCATGTCTTCTCCCTTTGGTAAAGGTGCGACTCTTTGAGTGTGGTGTGACAGGCAGATGGGTTTTGGATCTGGCGGTCAGCAGATTCTTGCAGTGGAAAGCCTTCCTCATCTATCCAGCTCAGATGAATCTTGTCAGTAGAAGAGCCTCTTTCACAGCCCTCATGGGTATGCAAGTGGCAGGAGAGAGTGACATCACCGTCCGTCCCATTGTTAGAGATTGATGGAGATGCAGAGACTGCGGAAGTATTGATGAAAGAAGTTCAGGATCCAGTCCAACATTCAGCTTTAAAAGCCATTTCAGTGCCATTCTTTATAACGCTATCACACTGTTATCAATCACTACATGCCCAATATTTGCAAGCATTTTTTAAGTCATTGGTTTTGGGCTGTGAAGAAAGATGAAATACCAGTTCTTATGTCTTCCTTGTATGGTGATACGTTGATGTCTTTATACAGTTACTGTCCAGAAGCATATTCATTTGTAACAACAACTACTCAGAGCTCCTTTAATTAACCATAATCCACAGTCCAGACTGGTGTGAATTTGGTGAATTATATAGTCTAGGCAACTAGTGAAAACAACCCGTAAAATGCCACTTACTGTCTAAGACGGAGAGATAAGTCTCTCCACCCCCTGGACCACAATAGTATTCTCCAGTATCTTCAGCGGTGACATTAGCAATGTTCAGTGTGCAGTCTTCATCAACGCTCATTTTCCCAGCTCTCTTTGTGATGTCTGTTCTGACCTTCCCAACTGTCACCACCTCAACTGTTTCACCTTGTGGGCTGCTGTAGTTCCATACGGTGTCACGGCAACCAGGTATAAGCATGCCCGTACATGGCAAGGACACATGACCTCCAGCAGCTGCATAGATATATCTGTCCGAGAAGTAATGTCCATGTAGGCCTAGTACACCTTGAAAATGTAAAGAATAGTAAAGTCTATTTGTTAACATCTATTTGTTTGCATTTTGTAGAGAATATCACCCCACAGGTGAAATAAACAATTGTAGGGTCACATGACCTCAACCGTGTAAACTTCGTTTTTCTTTTGTGTTTGTTCACCAGCACCTGAGACTTACAAACTAGAGTTCAGGGATTTTATCTTTCTACTAATTTTGTATTTAAAAAATGGCATGGTGTTGATGTCAACAGAGCAATATTTTGTATATATAATGTGAAACTTTGGCTAATGTGCATGTATGTGTGTATATATTACAGTATGTGTGTGTGTGAGTGTGTATATGTGACTGTGTGTGTGTGTGTGTGTGTGTGTGTGTGTGTGTGTGTGCATATGTGTGTGTATATGTGTGTGTTTGGATAGTCATGCCCCACATGTGCTCTTTTTTTAAGTCAGTGGCTCTTACCCGTGAAGAGGAGAGTGGTGATGCAGAAAATCTGTGATGTTTTTTTGTCCACAACCATGACAGCGTTGCTGCATATTAAACACACAATACATCCTTGAATTCTCTTCAACACCCAACTCCTCATACATCCATTTAAAGAGAACTTGCTATAGAGCTACACCAATGTAAATAATGAAATAGATTTGTAGTGCATGCATACAATGGAAAAGTATTTTATTGACAGTTATCTAAGAAAGAGTAACAACACAATACCTTTGTATAAGAGTACCAACACAATACCTTTACAACCGACAGTGATTTGTAGTGACTTTCAGCACGAGTCAATAACAGATCAAACAAATGAATGTAAAAAATAAAAACTGCATTAAATATTCATTATAGCATTACATTTATGTACAACAGACATGCACATACACTCACAAACACATACACACACACACAAACTTCAATTTGGCTGTACACATTGAAAGTAAAAAATCTTAGACACTACCTGTAGAGAGGTTTCTTTGGCTGCAGTGGTGGTGCTAATACGATAGTGTACAGAACCCCTGCTGTCCCTGCTAAATCTGCAGCATGTGGCATCATGACTGACATATATGTTACTTTTTTTCAAGGGTGTTCCTCTTTCTGAAAACATAGTTTTTCTTCCTCTTTCAAGATAAGATATGTCACCCCCAAAAAAAACGAAACTACTGTAGATGTACTGAACATAATGCATGCTTTCCCCAGGACCGCTCCATTCCCCACTCATGCAACGTCTGGTAAACTGCTCATTACACTTCCCAAGTTCTCTACTCCTGCAATTCTTTGTACTGTAAGCCTTACATCTTCTCCCCTTGATTAATCAATCATTGTCTAGCAACACAATCATTTTGTGTCTGTAGAAACGTATGCGCACTGTTTCACTAAGACAACTCTGCAACAACAGATGAAATATACTTCGGTGACGCCCAAATGCACGTTTGTAACTGCAGTGCACACTGCTGTCATTATGCTGCGGTCATATCACTGTGCTGTATGTTGTATGTTAGGAGAGATAGAGAGAGAGGGAGTGTGTGTGTGTGTCTAGAAACTTGTGTACAAGACCAGTGTGTGAGTTTGTGTGTGTGTCTGTAGATTTGAATGTACATGTCTGTGTATGTGTGTACGTACATCTGTCAACATGTGTTTGTGTATGTATGTTCACGTGCACACATCCACAAGCTGGGATCATTGGGATCCAACTATTGAATATTGAAATGTGACACTTGCAGCACCCCAGAATTTCAGAGAATTTAGAATACATCTAATGACTATCTATGGGCTCTATCTTGGTGATCTTAAACTCAGCGCAAAGCGTACTCCTATCTTACACTCAATTCTTTTTGCCATGAGTGTCTCTTTTATTGAACAATGCGCTCAGGGGTGTGGCAATTAACAACCTAAGGTGTGGTGTGGCGCATTATTTAAAAATCGCTATCTTACACTATCTAAAAAGCATTAAGCCACTGACCAAGAAAAACCTGGTCTATAGCGAAAGATGCATATGAAGCAAAGCTGACCTACTGTCACAAGATGTAAGCAGCAACTAACTCCTCTGCAGAATAAATGTCCTCAGGTTTTTATTCAGTCATTCGAACATTATTGGGGTAGTAATTAACGGTGTATAACGGTTTTGACGTTAACTAACACCATGGTGAAGTTAGTTTCACTTTGCCAATGAGTTCAAATAATAGAGTGCAGATGCGTGTAGGCTATAGCCTACTCTGCTAGGTTTTAGTAAAGCATGGTTTAGTGGAATATCTGTTCCATACTGTCTCGTGTGCAAGCAGATTCCTTCAAATGCACCACTGACTATTAAAATACTGATGCGCTGTTCAAAGTTGTGCTGCTTGCTGTTAAAAGAATGACAGATGTTATTCTCGTTGGTTTAAATGACGTTACGACTAAAACAGACCCATGACTGATTAAGGAAGATAGCAACCGCCTTGTTGCGCCAGGCGCCCGACATTTGATAATGTTTGAGAACAAAACCATGTCTAATGTTGACTGGACAAACCCCTAAGCTATTAGCCACTAGTGACCATGTGTTTAAGATCGCCAAGATAGGGTCCTTTGCAGTGATTCAGCAAGTCAAATAAGTAACTTTACTTGTACAAAGTATTAACTTCTGAACCTTATCACAATATTGGCACAGTCCTTGACTCCATGTCCCTGATCCTGATTTCAGGATTGATGATTTGTCTGCTGAACCATCCGAACTCGCGCCTCAAACCTCACATCTGGCTGGCGCTTATACTAACGTAATGATGTAGGCAGTGTGTGCAATGTTATGTTAAACATTAACATTGATTCAGTCTACTGGCGTGATCTGAATAATTACAAGCATGTTGTCTGAATTCATATTTGTGTGATCTTCCATGTTCTCACTTTAATAAGACATCTTTAACGAGACATCTGCAAAATGCCTTGGCCAGAACCTTATTTAGGGGGCCTTGTCATGGAAAAGATTGGGAAACCAAGTAACAATCTTGTAATGTGCAACTGTCTGATTTAAGAAACAGTGTTTCTTATACTTTTCTAAGACACACTGATCTTTTGAATAGTTCCTGTAATGGGTAAAACAAAATGTCTCGAAAGCACAAAGCACTCGCTTGTCATTCTTATTAAAGAGGAACCAAAACTGACTCATACTTGTGGTCATCAAAAAATAGCAGGGAGACAAAACCACATGTATGCTTACTAGGACTAGATGTTAGACTCCCCTGATGAATCAGCACAAATGCTGCTGGAGGTGTCCTCTTTGGTGGTTGGATAGGGAGATTACCGCATGGTGCCTCCAATACGATACATCATCAGTTGTTCACTCTGGTCTCATTGGGTGTTTCTGCCTTTTGTCATAGGCCTTTTTTCAGCCTTTTTTTCTATGTTTTCTACATAAACATAGAAAACATAGAAACCATAACCCTCACACCTACTTACAACAACTTTATTTCCATTAGGGTCATTCCACGTCAGTTCAACCAGGGCAGAGGGCCTTAACACCTTGTGGGAATATACAAAGATTTTTTTATATTGTTTCCTTCACTCCCCATGATCCCTTCTTTTTAAAGATACTAATTTGACTTGTCTTATGCAAATCTTTCTTTATTTTCCACCCTGAACATGGGCAAAATGCACCATTTTAGTTACCACAGTGCCACCTGTGGTTGTATAGAGTAACCTGTGGTAACTCTATACAAAACATATGGTAACACTTTACTTGACGGGCGAGTTCATTCACATTCATAGCAGCTGTCATAAACTGCACATAAAGCATTCAGTTTCATGAGACATTCATACCAAACCTTTCATGAATGTGGAAGACAGAACGACAACAACTTTTAATTCAATCAACCATTAATTTAATCTCTCTAGCCTTTGTAAATATTTCATGAATATCTTATGAAGTCGAATGTCACTTTACTATACAAGTTGTGAAGTATTTGTAATCAATAAATTTTGCACTGGGAGGTAAACTAGCCAAGGCCTACATTCAGCTGACCCGTACTGTATTTGTGTAACCTGGAACGGTTGGACATTCCCAGTAACAAAAGATGAGAAATCTGCAAAGGTTACATCATAAAACAAATACATTTTTATGTAGCAAAAATTATTTGTGTAACCAGCAGGGTGTCTTTATGCACACTAACCAGAGAATCTACACTTTACCAATCTGTATGCAGGCTGCCCAATGAAGGAACAGTATTGGAGCTGATGTTATAAGAAAATATACTTTTATTAACAGAACAGACACAAATAACAAATTTTGGCACCAGGGCAACAAACAATGTTCTGCATAAATTACAGCACACAATCTCGAAGAATGAATGAATACACCACAACACTTCACACTATATGGACAGTGCACACATATACACTGATGAGGTTACACTGGGTTTCAGACACCACACTCCAATAGACGCCGCAAACGAATTACTGTTTATATAGGGAATATTGCACACTGCCCTAAGCCAAGACAACATGAGAACAAATACAGAGACACATTAAACAGACACACACACAGAGACAAACGGATATTATAGACGGTAAAACTATGACAGGCTGGCCTCCACTGATGGCGCAGCACAAGACAGTCGTGACGCAGACAGGCTAAATTCAGTCACATAGGTTACACAACGCACACAAGTAGGCCTAAACAATGAAACAGTTCCAAGCTCAGGAAAAACAGTGGCTGGCTGAACCGACGAAGGCAGTCCTCCTGCAATCAAAAGCATCGATACAATCTAATGCTTTGCCAGGTTAAATAGTGACGTAAGCTATAGATATTCACGCCAAAATTGAGGCATACCTCAACTGGATGAAACTGCAGTCTGGTTACCGTGAGCTGCAGATGCTCTAGTCGCTTACTATGGAAACAATGGCATATAGGAGGAAAGTCAGATGTCTGATTTTAAAAGCAACAATTTGTATTGCTACGTAAACACAGCAAATTAACTTACATTCTTAAAACCAGTGTGGAAGAGATACAAGCTGTATGCCTAAAGGTCATGACCTTGACCTTTTACAGTAATGGCAATGTCATAATTGGGTTTACCACACCTTAAAACATAGGAATCAATGTCTCATTTGTTATTTGTTATACCGTTTTTAGATTTTCAGCTATGTCAGTGTTCTGCTTAATTTATACGCATTATTTTCTCAAACGCCATGTCTGATACAAGACTGAAAATCACCCCCTCCAAATCAGATAATATGGGTAAATGATACATTTTCTGAATCCTTAGGGTCATGCCAGTATTTCAGTGTTTGGAGTTTGTTTCTCTGATGCTCCCTGGTGCCACAGGATTAAAAGACAAAAGATGACTTAGGCGGAAATGGCAGGAAAATGTGTGTGATTAAAAGTTTGAAGAGCTCCAGGGTTGGCTGTACTTATCCAAAATGTTCACAAAAGGATTTAAATGAAAGCTCAGAGTCTCCCCTTTAAAATGATACCAAACATAACAAAATAAAATATTCCAATATGTCCAATATAGATTTTCAGCTATGTCAGTGTACTGCTTGAGTTATATGCATTATTTTCTCAACCTTAGTTTACATTATGTGTGATAACTCAAAACAGCTACTCTTGTCAGATGGCCATAATACATCATTGAAAAGCTGAGATTCCAGGCTTTCAGAAAAGGTATGGTAGCCTTTGCCACTTTTTCAGTAACGGTTTCCATATTTTGAGGCCTTGGCTCACGGACTACACTGCATGTCTTCAGATATGAACTGCTGCACTAAGTCACTGCAGTTCATATCTCAAGACATGCCTGTACGAATACTGTGATGTAAAGGTTTAAAGCTTACTTCATTTGCTGAATCACCGTAGTAGTCTTGAGATGCACACCAAATTCTGTTAAAATTCTGTCCACAGGGGGCGCTGCAAGTGACACATTTCAAAAGGTTGGACCCTGATGATCACTGCTTGTGAATGTGTGCACACCTGGCCTTGCACACACGTTTGTATAGACACACACACACACACACACACACACACACACACTCTCCCTCTCTCTAATTGTACAGCACAGTGATGCATAATATTTACTGCATAATGACAAAAGTGTGCAGTGCAGATACAGACGTGCATTTGGATGTCAAAGTATATTTTGTCTCAGTGAAGCAGTGCACACAAGTTTGTACAGACACAAAATTATTGTGTTGCTAAAAGAAGGTGCTAAAAGAAGAATCGCAGGAATAGGGGTTAAATAGAACTTGGGAACTGAAAGAGGAAGAACAAATATGTTTTCAGAAGGAGGAACACCCTCACATGTAACATGTGTTATATATATATATGTTATTTCACAATGAAATATTTGTATCAGTTATTATGCAACGCTCTGCAGATTTAGCAAGAGCATCAGCATCACCACTGCCAGCGAAACCTCTCTACCGAGTGCCTAAGATTGTTTGGTTACACTTTACTTGACAGTATTGACATAAGAGTGACATAACACCATCATTAACATGTCATAAATGTTTATGACATAACACTTCTGTTATTAAGTGACATTCGGTTTTTGTCATAACAAGTTAGGGTTAGGACTATGTGTCATGACAGTGTCATTTGTTCATGACAGTGTCATGTCATTCTTATGTTGATACTGTTAAATGAAGTGTTACCTTGTTTGTTTTCTTTCAAAGTATACAGTGAAATTGAAGTTGGGGTGTCTGTGTGTGTGTGTGCTGTTACGAAGAGCGAGGCCTAGGCGCAGCATCCAAAGCTAAGCTTCGTTGTCTAGGAAGGTATAATTATATTCTTAGCAGAGGTTTTGTGAATGCAGTTTGAGATTTGGGGTTTGTGTTTACAGTTTTGAGAAAAGAGTGGAAGGTTTCAAAAAATGTGTTTTAGAAATTGTGAAAAACTAACTAAAAGACTGGTTGCAGTTCACTATCTGGCCACAGTTTAACATTGTTTTAGATGGGACGATAGGGGGCGGTATTGAGTTCTGTCAGCACAAATCCATTGTCATGATGACCAGAGTGAGGAGGAGGGCTGATAATATGAGCTCAACTTCAAATTTATGGAAACACATAGTGTTTAAAGTTTTAAAGATATGTTTTCCGTTAAATATCTCTATTCCTGGAAAAAAAGAATTCTCTGAAGAATGTTTAAATGTGTCCCATGTAGGGGCATGTCGTGTTCTTTATTAGCCTAATTATTAGGACCGCCACGCAGCGAAGCAGCTGTCATATAGGTTTAGTCAGATTTTTTTTTTCTTTTTCGCATGCCCAAATGTCCGTCAAGGATTCCTGGAACACTGAAAGACCGGGGTACATGAAACTTGTGGGCATGTAACCCCACATGGATAGCATGGAACCATCGTTTTTCGTTTTGATCTGTAGCCCCCCCACTGGACTGGACCCCCCGAATGGAGGGTAGGGCAGACACAGTTTTCTGTGAATATCTCGAGAACCGTAGGGTTTAGGAGGACCATTTTTTTGTATGTTGATCTCAAGGGGCCATGTCAACCCATTCCATAACTACTCATTTCATGTATAGTGCCACCTAGTTAAAACACAAAAAAGTAAAAATAAAGTGTTGTAATCGCAGGTATCTGTGACCTAACATAGTCAAAACTGCACGAAATTGGAAGTGTAGGATCATTATGACACCCTCTGTATGCACGCCAAGTTTCGTGGAATTCCGTTCATGGGGGGCCACACAATAAATTAATTTATGTTACTATACACCAACTGGCCTGTAGGTGGCCAGAGACAGTTTTCTGTGAATATCTCGAGAACCGTAGGGCCTAGGAGGTCCACCTTTTTTATGTATGTTGGTCTTAACCCTCTATACCCCGTAGCGGCCGTCGACGGCCGTTCTGTATTCTCCTGTAACGGCCGCGGCCGGCCGCAATTCTTAAAGAGACATCTGCTACAGTATAACCTTCATACATGAAATAATACAGCGTTAGTGGATAAATAAACACCAGACTTTTATTTTGACACACATAAATGGCTAGGTCGCTATTGACTTTTCTCCGGTATTTTTGAGTTTAGCCTGTTGACTGACCGGCTGAGGACTTACGGTGCCTCTGGAGTTATGGCTTCTAACAAGCGTCCGCGTCTTTTCTCATTAGATGAGATGGTATTGATGTGCATCCACCATGTTTTGATGTAAGTGACGATCATATTGATGTGAAAAAATTGACAAAATAAAAACATGAAAGTGTAATAAATTTAACGTTAGCATCCTCCCGTTTGTCATGACTGACTTAGCTGCCTCTCTGGCATAAAAAAAATTTGTATGGCTGTCACTGTGAAGAAGTCAGTTTGAGTTTAGCTAGCACCAGCAAAATATAGGCATAATTCAATGATGGGTCATGGCCTAATTAACAATAAAGTTTATGATAAACCCATGCCAGGTTTATTTGCAGTTATATCACATTAACATTACCCCTTTCTGGCATGTACAGTAAAGCTAACATTATCGTTATCCCACTTACAGATAGTTATTGCAAACTACTACTTATGTATGTCTCTCTAAATGAGTTTTTTGTTGACTAATAACCAAAGCGGGAACCACCCGTTGTGTTTTCTGCTTATGGATGTCAGGAAAATGTATTTGTATACAAGTAGGCCAATGTCTCGTCATCTTCGTGATTACAAAAAAGCCTGCTAATTTGCTACCTTCACTGATGTAACGTTAACGTTAGTCTGAGACTCGTAATGTTAGCACAGGATAGGTTGAAGGTTAGTGAACGAGTGCAACAGGTTCATTATCATCAACTGATCAAGTTTAGATAAATTATATAACATGATGTGCATATAAAACAAAACGTAAATCCATGTCAGGATTAACAGTCCCTGTTGTTGGTGACATGCTTATCAAATGAGTCACGATTTCATACGCTATGCTTCATGGCCTACGTTAGTTCATATCCTCATCATTTTTTAGCTGTAAGGCTCACTGTCCAGCTAAATCCCAAATAAGTGCAAGATATGCCAGTCTATTTCAATGAAATCAGTACTCATATAGTATCGTGTTTCCCAGCTTCTAATACAGAAATATGTGAACCATATTTTTATAACTTTTGTTAGTTCCACTGGGGTATAGGGGCATGTCAACCAATCCCATTACCACTTATTTCATGTATAGCGCCACCTAGCAAAAAATTAGGTGTTTTCATCAAAATATCTCTGGCTGACATGGTCAAAACGGCACGAAATTAAAAGTGTAAAATCATTATGACAACCTCCGAATGCATGCAGAGTTTTGTGTACTTTCGTTCATGGGGGGCCTTACAATAAAATAATTTATGTGTACATTCAGTGACGTACACCAACAAGGATTCCCGGGACACTGAAAGACCGGGGTACACAAAACTTGGTGGGCATGTAACCCCACATGGATAGCATGGAACTGTCGTTTTTCGTTTTGATCTGTAACCCCCCCGCTGGACTGGACCCCCCAAAAGGAGGGTAGGGCAGACACAGTTCTCTGTGAATATCTTGAGAACTGTAGGGCCTAGGATGACCAATTTTTTCCGTATGTTTGCCTCCAGGGGTCATGTTAACCCATTTCATGTGCACAAACAGATACACATGCACACACATACATTCACAGTAATCATACGTATGACACATACTCACACAGTAGACATATGTACGCATGCATGCACAGGCACATACGCAGGCACACACACAAGCACGCACACACACACATAACATAAACATGTACACATGCACACAATTGATAGATAGATAGATAGATAGATAGATAGATACTTTATTGATCCTCAAGGGGAAATTCAAGGGTCTCGGTAGCATACAGACATAACACCCAACATGCACTTACAGCAGTAATGGTAAACATATAATTAAACTCCACTGTACAATAAAGACAGTAGAAGATAAGACAGATAAGACAATTCAAGAATTTCTCAGAATTATGAACAGGCAAGATGGAGGTGGGCTTGTATAAAATTAATTTTACATGTGAAATCTATGAACTAATCATGTTTTGGTACTTGTTGTCTAGCAGATACCAGTGAGAATTGAGTGTGGATAATGCAATTTAGTGAGACAGTTAGAATCATATGCCTTTCAGCGTGATTTCTTTTTGTGGAAAAAATGTGCTGGACTGGGCGGCGGGCATATTTTGTACCGCTCTGCAGTACATCTAGTTCATTCATATTGATGAATATAACTTTTTCTCAAGACATATAATTGCTCCATATGATTTCTTCAAGGATTTGGATTGCTTCAGATACTAGAATTAGTCACAGCATCACCAAATATGCAATACATTTCAATTTAATGGTCCACGACTTAAGCTAAGCAATGATTGTACAACTTGATTTGATATGTGCAACTGCCTGATATTTCTCTTCATCGGATGTTCTTCTTCATGTTGATATACCCAAATATCAAGCATGATACTGATGCATGCAAAGGCCAAATCATACTGCTATATACAGGTTGATTCATGTAATAACCTCTGAAGCGCTTGAGAACATACTACCACCATTGCTGGTGTGTCTTACTGCTTCCCAGGACCACCTTAGTATCTTTACCTCTGTGTGAACATAGCTGCAGCCTAGTCAGTGCTTAACTACAATGCCTGATAAATTTGATTTTTTTCAATTACCACAACATATAAGCAATAGAGTTTGAATAAAAAAACATAACTGCCTTGAAAACTGACAACAAATAACTTTATTCAACAATCAAAAAGACTAAACAATAGCTAACAAAAGCAGTTTTTCTTTTGTTAAAAACCAAAGATAGCGTAAGAATAGTGTGTGTATTTAAATAATTACATTGCCTCTAAGTGCATCAGTACAACTCCTCCCCTACTTATGTTGGCTATGAATTTAACAGAGGCTGCAGAGGAATCCAGGGGGGCAGGACTGGGTACTGAGTTCTGGGCTGTATTCCAACTAGGTGGTTAAGAGGCAGATCTGGGTAAGTTAACCCAGAGAAAGTGGTAAACCTCCTAATAGAAGAGCACTTTGGCTTTGTTTAGTTTGGAGACTGACGCCTCGGGGCTGCTCCGTTATCAGGTTTACAACTTCCTCTGGGTTATCTTACCAAGGTTTGCCACTAAACCACCTGGAATCATGGCCTGAACTGAGCCCCAGCAGAGCTCTCCCAGCCCTGAATAAGGCAGGACACCTCATACAAGAGAACTTCATTGATGAACTCATGGTCCATGAATTATGTTCACTTCACTTAATACGGCAGTGAGAGGATGATGGGCTACATTTCAAATGCTTTAGAACAAGCAGATCTCACCAGATCAACATAATAGCTATTCTTACAATTTCAGAAGGTATTGGGATGGGTGCAAAACAAACATAGTATAGCATGTATTTTTACAACTTCCCATTTTGAAGGTGCACATCTGAAGGTGGACATTGCATAGGCACTCATACCTCTCTGCACGACCCGCTGGTGCACACCAGGCAGAGAAAGCGTCTGCACAGGAGTGGGGTGCAGAGGAGAAACTCAGTGATGGTCAACTGGCCAGTTGGGTCTTTGGAACCTGGGGATGGTCCTCCTCGTCTAAAGCAAGACATCATAGCGGAGGAGGGGCAGGTCTGGTGGCAGGCGGAAGTGTAAGAGGAGCGAAGGCCTCTTTCACGGGCTACTCCAGAGTTTTGGCAGCGCCTAGCCTGGAGAGTCGGTCAGCTTCCTCGTTCCCTGCGAAGCCTGCGTGGCCTGGGATGTGTTGCTGTGGAGAGGGGGACAAAGACATCTCAAGCACAGGCATACCATCAGACACATCTCTATTTGGATAGGAATGATAATAGTCTCTAATTTACCCTTGAATGGAATAATGCAATGAACTTAAAATTAAATACAAAACTGAAGACTGTTCTAAGATTGGGGATGTGGATCCATGATGTGTAACAACCACTATGTAATAATAATTAACTGTCTGGTTTTTAACCGACAACATTCATTGATCCTGCTGATCATGAGTAGGAGTTCTGCTGTTCATCAGTGAAGATGGGCAATGGACTATAGACCCTTTCAAGAGAGTTCCATTAACAGCGTCATAGTTGGCCCCACAAGACTTCCGTTTTAAAGGTCCAGTATGTAGGAAATAATGGAAAATAAACTGTAACCATTCCAAAAATGATCACCATATGTTGTCAGAGAGTAAGGAAACACGATGAATTGAAGTAATAGCTTATTTGACAACATTACTCTAACCCGTAAAACCCCGTAAAACCCATGAAAAAAATGAGTTACGGGGCGGAATCTCTTGGAATTTTCGTTATATTTTGAACGATTAATTCTAGAATAGCGTATTAATAATGGGCTAGCGCATCCTCCTATTTGTGTTGCCAAATTAGAAAAGGCCAACTGTCAACAGCTGTCAGTTGTAGTCATGAACGCCTACGAGAGGCAGGCAAATTTCCAAAATTAAAACAATAAACAAATTAAGTGGACATCGGAGGAGCTTCCTGAGATGGTGACGTCTTCGTCAAACGAAGAATATCAAGTCTGACGCAGAGCTGGCCATATTTCTCCACGACAGGTAGCCTAGGCTAAACTTCATCTGCATCGCTAACTTCAGCTAAATATGTTGCGTTGGTTAGAGAGGTATTTTTTGTTTTCACTGTTTCCGTAATGTGTTGCTGGGTCATGGTTGTAGAAACGTTAAATCAGCTGCAGGTCAACTAACGTTAGCTAAGTCTTCATTACATCTGGCAACCCAGAAGAGGCTCGCGTCTGGTGGTCTTGAGAACATTCACCAGTGTTTTGATTTTGGCCTACAGAACGTTCGGTAACAATCCTACAAATCGCACCTTTAACATTCCATATGTTATCTTAATGCAGAGGAAGTAGATTGGGGCCCAAATAGAACGTTCAAGCATTGTTTTTGTTTTTATTGTTGAAAGGGTCTATACGCCACAGAAGGGCCTTCAGCCAGCACATACTGTATATTTCCAGTGAAGCATCAGTCTAAAGCATTGGTTCCCAAAGACTGGGTCGCGACCCACGGGTGGGTCACAGGAGATTTTATTTGGGTCGCCAGCACAATTTATGTTGTGTAATAGACCTAGCTTATACCATTTAACCAGGAAAACTATCAGTTTTCTATTAGGATATAGTTTGTTTACCACAGTCACGGCCCCCTGTGCAATTTTGCACTTAGAATAGCTCTGAAACTGGGGAGCGAACACATCGCAGAGGGGAGAGCGTGGACATCTCACTCGCAAAATGAAACATTTCTGTGGGGCGCCTGCCATGGACCTCACAGTTGCAAAATGCAAGGGACATGAATCAGCACAAACATTAACAGACAGCTGCTTCCGTTGACCGATTAAAATCTAGTTACCATACTGTCAACTAAAGCAGTGTACCGTGTCCATGTACCGGACATGGCTATTCAATTTGCGTCATAGGCTGTAGATAGTTTCGATTGCAGATGCACTCTTTAAAGTTAATAGCAACCTCCTCACATTCCTTATTATTTCGGATTTTAAAACGCACAACAGAGCATTACAGTATATTAGGCTACAATTTAAATGGACATTTTAAAAGCTATTATTTCCTCTCGTTTTCCACCTCACAAACTCTACTAGGCTCCAGTAAAGGCACATTATCATTCTTACAACATAGCTTGTCACAACATCAATACACAGCCTTAGTATAAGGCCTACAAACAAGCAAACGTTTAACTCCAGAGAAAAATGTGGATTCAACTTTCCAAAGAAACCTCCAGAAATAGGCTACAATATAACGACTTGAGTTATTTGCTATGTTTACATCGGAATTGACGGTGTTATGGATCCATTTGTCTGCAACGCAACGTAGCCTACAACATCTCTCTTTAGAAATACAGGAACAGCTTACTATGCTGAAGAGTGGTGTGAGGGGGGGGTCATAGAAAAGTTTGAGAACCTGTGGCCTAAAACAAGATTGGTAGTTGCATGTTAGATCTGAAGTGAAATGGGTCCTGATGGTCTGTCATTTTTAAAAAGTGGGTCCCCAGAAAAAACACTGGTCTAAAGGCAACTTCTATCAATCTGCCTCTTTTGTTTTCACTCGGAACACTGGATATCTTGTTTGTGCCCAACAGGGCAACTCTATCATTTGAGACACACATACATCCTTCAGCATCTTAACATGCTCATTTACTAGGTGCAACACCCAACCAGGTCTGTGTAAACAGGTACACCAACTAGAACAATAGCCACTACACCACAGGAGACAGTCCATCTGTAATGTACGGGTTGACAGCAGGGCACAGCTCACACTGGCATAAGGAACATTAAACTGGGGCACATACCCACACCACCTGCAACTCTTGGTTCAGTGCATCCAGACGCTCAAAGTCCTCCTGGTTGGTGATTTTGCCACCTCCCTTTAACCTCCAGCCGTTTAGCTTCCACTTTTTCACCCAACTGGTGACCCCTAAGATAAAACACAAAAGGTAAATGCCATTTTTCTAGCTCCAACAGGGTTCAGAATTGATCATTTAATATTCCTGAATTCTCTCTGTCTCTCTCGCTCTATATATATATATATATATATATATCTAGATGCAAGGAGTACCATTGATAGTGAACTTGCTGTCGGTGTACAGCACCAGCTTCTTGATTTTCAGGTCTCGGGCCTGTTCCAGAGCCTTACAGGCAGCCTGCAGAGGAAACGGTGAGGGAAGAAGGTGTGAAATGGCAACTAGCCACTTTAAAGTCAACTTTTATGAGACAAAAAACAATTCAACAATTCAAAACTACAACTGGAAAAAACAGAAATGTTGAGGCAGCATGCTTATTGGGTTATTTTCTGTCTCCCTAATTCTCAATCATGTGACTACAAAATGTTGATTCCGTTGTTTAACATGTTCATGTTAATCAATGTGTTCCTTTCAATCCTCTGTACTATAGGTGCAGGTGTAAATGTACAAAAGCGACTGGATCTGGAAAATGAAAGCAAACCTGAAGCTCTGCTCTCTGGTTGGTCTGCCTGCCGCCCAGTCTGTCTGCAACATTTCTGCAACACATTTTCAAATTCCACACTTCACACAACATGTAAAATGACCCTGGCTAAAAAGAAATAGCCAAACACTAGGATGGCAAGGCACATCACACTGCTCTGTTTCCTGCCCCGACACTGTTAATGAAGCAGTGACTACACTGACCGGAAAATCACTACAATTTCTGAAGGCTGAAGTGAGTCAGATTATGGTTGATTGAGGAAACACTTACAAGGGATGGTTGGGTCCCCAGTACACCCCGATTCCTGCACGAGCTCCAGGCCTCCCATTGCCTTCGCAACAGCCATCTGTGTAGACGACCACGGCATCACCTACACAATAAAAAGAAAATAATCAAGGAGAAGTTAAAGGATTTGTTTCTACTTATAACAAAAGTCAAGCAACAATATTAAATATATTGTCTTATATTTCACATTTCAGAGACAGAAAAAGACTGAGGTAGAATATGGCGATCCATTAGTGGCTTAAATATTTCGTTTTGCACACTGTTTATGTCCACTGAACATATGACTAATTTGTCTATGTCTATGCAATATGCACTTCATGAAATTAAATATTTCTGGCATATATGGAACATCATACTTAAAGGGGTTTGTGTGGTGCTTCATTGTCCTATACCCATGTAGGTGAAGTCAGTCTTTTCAGCAGGTGCTGGGCTAACGTTCTGGGGCTTGTCTTCTGCCACCTTCACCCGTTTAACAGCACACCCATCCACTTCATCCCCCTCTACTTTCTTCTCCTCCTCTTCATTCACATTCCCCAGTTTCCTCTTTAGGCCTCCCATCACAGCTGCCATCGTGGCCTCATAGCTGGGGGCTCTTTTAGGGAGCTCAATGTCACAGCTGCTGGTTTCTGCTGGAATTCAACATTTAAAATTATTGCCAGAGTTAAATTATTGGGTTTCCTGTAGACAATCAGTGAACATGTCATGTAGACAGAGTGAAATTGCACCTTCTTTAACGGACGAGCATTTTGTTGGTTGGCTCCTCACAAACTCCCAGGCATCCTTTTCTGAGCCAAACTTCTTATAACTTGCGCATGGAAACTTGTCGACTTGACTCTTGCATTCATCCCTGCAGGGTAATTTTAACGTTACACGTGTTCTTTTACGTTGATGGGGATGTAAACTACGGAAAGCAAAAGAACTGTGACCCACCAAGTATTGTATACGCCAGGCTGAAGTCCTTTCCTCACGGCGTAGAAGAATGTCCCTTTCTTGCCCATTTCCTCTGCACCACTGCACAAACCCCTAACGTTACACAACCTGCTTAAACACAGTCTAGTCACTCTCCACATCAAGCCGCACAACTAATTTACACGAACATTTTTAAAATGCATGACATGCGTTGATAATCGAGGCGTTTTACCCTCTCCAATCACAAATGTTTGCTAGCTATCTCTACACTATCATTACCTTAGAAGGCTAGCATCAAGACTCTTTAACAGGAGTTGCAAATAACGTTACTTTTATCTAATGAAACTGAACTGTATCTGGGCTTGTACTGACGCGGATTTGAGTTAGAAGGATTTATTGAATCAATTAAACAAACATATTTCTGGCTACTCAAAGCTAAGCGTTCCACCTCGCGTTCCATGTGATTTCAAGTTCAACTGGTCCTGTTCACATCCGTATTTACGCTCCTTCATGGTGAAGCCAAAAGTAGCGAGCCCTCTACTGGTTTGGGGGATGAACATTTTCTACTTGAATTTCCCGGAATTTCCCATGATGCTTCTACGTCGTGCGCTTTTACGCAGCTCTCGCGAGAATACGTTCTCTTCCCAGGCCGTCGTTGTATGAGGTAGGTGAGGGGAATGTGAGCAGTGTGAATGATTTTTCTTTGAAATGGCTTTAA
Organism: Alosa alosa; assembly: GCF_017589495.1. NCBI lineage: Eukaryota > Metazoa > Chordata > Actinopteri > Clupeiformes > Clupeidae > Alosa > Alosa alosa. The sequence continues at coordinate 30,684,979 of NC_063196.1, read as the reverse complement.
ATTGCAGTATAAGGTGTGCTTTTGCATTAATACGATTTCATTAGACAGGGATACGTTAGATTATTTGAATCCTGTTATTGGATGGCAATTCTAGCACTTTGACAAACGAGAACTAGCGGGGCTGCTTCCGAAGAGGACTTGTGAAGAGTGCGTTATCAAGGCCCATGTAGTCGTGGGTGACAAAATGCCCCAGTTTGAGCCGTATAGCTAACTTACTTTGCGGTTTGATTGGAGTTTTATGTAGACGTTGGGACCGTTCAGCTTCCTAGTGTTGGCAAATGTCAAGAAGTAGTGTCCATGAATGTTCAGTAACGTTATCTATGCAGCAGGCTAGCTTAACTAGCCTCCTCGCTAAATAGTTAGCCATGCTATCTACACGAGTATGAGTAGGGTAAGTAACGTTATCTAAGTTAAGTGAATGTGACCACATGTGAAGAGCTTAGAATCATTCTAGGATTACAGATGTGTTGTGGCACTACAGCCATGTGCCATGCCTACGAATTGAAAGTAGGAAGCAACTTCTATGATGATCGTAACGTTAACGGGAGTCAAGCCGCACAGTAGCCTATGCTATTACAACTATCAGCTAATGTTAGCTAGCGAACCTAAGTAACTGAATGAATGTGTTACCGTGATATTTGTTGTGTGTATATATATAACAGGTTCTGTTTTATGTTTTACAGACATAGGCCATGTTCAGTTCTAGCGCGAAAATCGTGAAGCCCAATGGCGAAAAGCCAGACGAGTTCGAGTCTGGTATTTCCCAGGTAAGACCATTAACCTAATCCAACTTTGAAATTCCGTCTGTCAGACCTTAAGTGCGGTAGAAAAGTGACAAAACGTTACCTTGGCTACACATGAACATGATGGGGTGTTTTCTCTGCAGGCTCTGCTGGAGCTGGAGATGAACTCAGACCTGAAGGCTCAGCTGCGGGAGCTCAACATCACCGCTGCTAAAGTGAGTTGATCAGTCCAGTCCAACATCATGGCAAATCTCGACTACAGACATGTGTACCACCTCTACATCAGAAGTTGGATAGATATGATGATGCTGTTCTCTATACATTTGTTGGAGGCTTGATGCTAGTATCACTGTTGGTAACCCCAACGTGGATACCCTGTGAGGTTGCTCTCATATGGCTCTGTCCATGTGGCGTATGGGAGCGTAGCACACTGGTGCTGTGACGTATATTCCCGTTCCACGACGTTGGAGAGAAAGTCAGTCCCCAGCCTTCCAGGCTGGTGAGGGCAACGTTCTGTATATTCCTACATCTTCACCAGAGCCCTTTGGGCAGTTACTGGGGAGCTAAACCATGCAGTGCACAATCCTTGTTTGGTCTTTTACCAATCAGTTTTCTTTTCACTCAGCTGAGATCTGTTATTGTTGGTTGTTGGTAGTGTGGTTGATGGATAGTCTAATGAGACCTAATTTACCTGAAATAATTCTCTTACAGGAAATCGAAGTGGGTGGCAGCAGGAAAGCCATCATCATCTTCGTGCCTGTGCCCCAGCTGAAGTCCTTTCAGAAGATCCAGGTGCGGCTCGTGCGTGAGCTGGAGAAGAAGTTCAGTGGCAAGCACGTGGTCTTCATTGCTCAGGTAAGTTCTGTGCCATAGACCCCCCTCAGACCCTCAGTCCTGCTCTGGGTAGGAACCGCTACCCTTTTTGGGTTGATCTGATTCCATAGCATATCTTAGCATCAATTCTCGTGAGCTCAAACTTGCTGGCAAGCCCATTGTTGGTTATAGTAATCTGATCTCAGTGAAGGCTCAGCCTGCAGAAGTTACATTAGTGTAGTGTACATATATAACATTGGTATGTTGTGAAGGACTGCCATGTGATTTATTAGGAAGACGGGCATGAATGGTAGGAATGGGATCTGTGAATGACCATGGGTGGTAATCTAACCTTTATCCCAGTGGTCGCTGAGCTTGGTTATGATTTGAGATGCTGACACTGGTGCCCCTCCCATCTTCATGTTTGATGTGTATTTAAATTGTTTTCGAGATTTTTAAAATCTGTGAGGTACCAACGTGGATACCCTGTGAGGTTGCTCTCATATGGCTCTGTCCATGTGGCGTATGGGAGCGTAGCACATTAGTGCTGTGACGTATATTCCCGTTCCACGACGTTGGAGAGCAAGTCAGTCCCCAGCCTTTGGGCTGGTGAGGGCGGCGTTCTGTATATTCCTACATCTTCACCAGAGCCCTTTGGGCAATTACTGGGGAGCTAAACCATGCAGTGCACAATCCTCCCATCATTAGCTAGTTGTCTGTGTTGTATCATGTGTAAGATTTTGGTTCTAAAATGTAGCCATTCATTTGTTTTCCAGAGGAGAATTCTGCCCAAGCCAACAAGGAAAAGCCGTACAAAGAATAAGCAGAAGCGCCCAAGGAGGTGAGGAACATCTCAAAATTGCCTGAATACTCAGCATAGTGGTGGTAATTCAGTTCTGTTTCTAGGTTGCCTGAGTGACTTGTTTTATGAGATCTTTATGACTAGATTTGTTTTAACCAATGTGGATACCCTGTGAGGTTGCTCTCATATGGCTCTGTCCATGTGGCGTATGGGAGCGTAGCACTCTGGTGCTGTGACGTATATTCCCGTTCCACGACGTTGGAGAGAAAGTCAGTCCCCAGCCTTTGGGCTGGTGAGGGCGGCGTTCTGTATATTCCTACATCTTCACCAGAGCCCTTTGGGCAATTACTGGGGAGCTAAACCATGCAGTGCACAATCTTTCAATCAATCTTTTTTTAATGTTTAATGTCACCTGGACATAATGCATACTTTGACTTGCTGATCTAATGTGAGATTTGTTTGTTAGTCGTACTCTGACAGCCGTGCACGATGCCATCCTTGAGGACCTCGTCTATCCCAGTGAGATCGTTGGCAAGAGGATCCGTGTGAAACTGGACGCCAGTCGGCTCATCAAGGTCCACCTCGACAAGGCACAGCAGAACAATGTTGAACACAAAGTGAGTAGTTCTGTTTTCACAAGCTTTGTCCATCTAATGAAACCCCAACGTGGATACCCTGTGAGGTTGCTCTCATATGGCTCTGTCCATGTGGCGTATGGGAGCGTAGCACTCTGGTGCTGTGACGTATATTCCCGTTCCACGACGTTGGAGAGCAAGTCAGTCCCCAGCCTTTGGGCTGGTGAGGGCGGCGTTCTGTATATTCCTACATCTTCACCAGAGCCCTTTGGGCAGTTACTGGGGAGCTAAACCATGCAGTGCACACGAGCATTATAAATGGTGTAATAGAGTATTGGTTGTGTTAATGGTCCTGTTCTGCTGAATGTTGGCTAAGGAGATGCCATTTGTGGCTTGATCCATTTTTTTTTTTTTTTTTTTGGTCATTTTTCTCAATAGGTCATTCTTGAATGCTCAATCACAAGATGGTCACTATAGTACAAAAACCTGGGCTGTTGCTTTGATGAACTCTGTAGCATGAAACGGGACAAAAGGGTTCTCATAAGAGTAGTGGAGTTCCCACCTCCCTCAAGTCAATGCTCTCTCAGTTGGATGCAGTGTTGCACATGTGATTGACAGATGTCAAGGTAAATCCTGTCAAAGAAGAGATTGGCTATGTCGGCGAGTGACATAAGTTAACATAATGCAAAATGGCTGTTGGAAAATTCCAATATTCTTTAGCAGCCTATGGAGAGGGTAGATAGTATCAGTCTGCGTGTTTATACAGTTGACACTTTCGTATGGTGTATCAGAGATGACTTTGTGTGGGTAGTGGCCCCAGTGGCAACTCATTTCCATCGATCTGAGCAAAGGCATTTAAGCTTCTGCTGTCCACAGACCAGTTGCCTCAAGTTGAAGTTGTATACCCCAATATTATCTCTAGCACTGGACAAGGCCAATATAAGTCCTGGAGGTGTGCTACATTGATAGGATGTAGCAGGAAAATTTGACCATGAAGTGATTGCCTTCTCTGATTGTGACCATGGTGATGTCTTTGCTAACTTACCTGTGTTTTTCCTCTTGCAGGTGGAGACTTTCTCCGGTGTCTACAAGAAGCTCACAGGCAAAGATGTTGTATTTGAATTCCCTGAATTCCAGCTGTAAATGTGCAGATGACAAAATAAATTTGTTTACTGTCACATGACATTCTGGTTTTATTCCCAGGGTAAAATAGCCCTGCCCTTTATAAGTCTGTTGATTGCATGTAAAATCGTCATGTTGATCACCTTCACCTTAAAGGAGAATTCCGGTGTGATGTTGACCTAAAGTGTATTGAAACATGATACGAGTGTGAGCGTATGTCTCATAGCCCATCTCGGCTTGTCCCTGCACTCCAAAATCTGGCTAGTTAGCCGATGCTACCAACAGCTTTTTCAATAGTGGTGCTTGCCGGCATCGGGATGGGGCCATGCAAATAAATCACTGTTTTACACCCATTTACGAGGCTCAATGCATCTCCACACTTCATTGGTAGACTTCCAAAGGGCCCTGACATTTAAAACGAGACATTGAGAACTTTGAAAAAAAAAAGCACTGGTAGTTTACTTACAAGGCGATTTATAGACAGCATCTTCCGCGAAGTTTAAGCGTTTGCAGCCATCATGAATTTTAGTCCGATAAGTCAGCGGCGGTAAGAATGAACAGGTATGATAAGGGATCAGATTCCAAAATAATTGGGGTGGAAATGCATGGATTCCAGTTGCTGCTACTGGAAGAAACTGGAATCCATGCATTTCCACTGAATTATTTTGGAATCTGATCCCCTATCATACCTGTTCATTCTTATTCGATTACTTATCGTGACTAAATTCAAGATGGCTGCAAACGCTAAACTAAGATACTGTCTGTATAAATCATCTTGTAAGTAAACTACCAGTGCTTTTTCAAAGTTCTCACTGTCTCGTTTTTTTTTAAAATGTCGGGCCCTCGAAGTCTACCAATGAAGTGTGGAGATGCATTGAGCCTCGTAAATGGGTGTAAAACAGTGATTTATTTGCATGGCTAGCCCAATGCCGAAGCACCACTTGAAAAAGCTGTTGGTAGCATCGGCTAACTAGCACCAGATTTTGGAGTGCAGGGGACAAGCCAAGATGGGCAATGAGACATACGTTCACACTTGGTATCATGTTTCAATACACTTTAGGTCAATATCACACCGGAATTCTCCTTTAAAGACAGGGCCGATCTGTTAAACCACTACATGAAGTGGTCAGGGGGGTATTCCAAGTACGTGGTTTAGTGACAAACCTGGTTAAGTTAACTCGGAGTAAGTGGTTAACCTAATAGAAGAGCTGTATGTCTCCATTCTCCTAACACAAAAATGCCATAGGGCTCTTGTAGAGGGTTATCACGGAGTTAATATACCCAGGTTAGTAACTAAACCACGTACTTGGAATACCTCCCAGGTCTGCTTGTTTTAGGCTTGACTTTGTTCTCTCTTAGCCATGTCTCGAGACATTTTATTTAGTTTGTAAAGGTAATAATAACGATTGACCATCTTATAGCAACACTGCAAGTTTACCACCCTTTGAAAATGCTTTAATCAGGCAACTCGTTTTGTTATGTGAAGTGCATAAATGTGTAATTTCTGCCAATCATCCAGGATCTGCCTTATGTTGTCCTGTGATCCAAACTGGGGCAAAAAAAAGGACAGCACGGTCGCTGTATCACCAAAAGACATCAGTTCTGCAAGCTTCTAGTTATTATGCTAAGGAGTCTTTGGCTTTTTTTCCAAAGTTTTACATTTTAGATACTTTTAGTCTTAACGTAGTAAACTATCTAGCGTTGCTTTAATTTAACGGCGTTAAAGCAATTATACTTGGCCTATAAGCCTGATTTACATTTAAGGTATCAGTAAGAATTCCTTACAGCTAAAATGGCAAAAAGAAAGAAATATGCCCCTTGATGGGCAAGTCGCACAAGGCTGCTTGTAAAGATCTGGAAACAAATTAACTATCCATTGCTGTTACCAGGCCTGGTAAAGTATGAGATTTGTGTGGAAGCCCTATAGTAGTCTGGGAATTGTGCCAATTGCAAGACATGCACAAAATAGCTGACAGTGTGGTCATTATAAAAGGTCAGTATCTAAACAAAATAAACCCTTATGAAATTATTCAGTATTATTTCTAACTTAATTTGGGGGAAAAGTCTTTCAGAAAATGGCAAGTACCCAGTCCAGGGCTGGAAAGAGCAACTAATGCTAGAATGCTACCCATACATCAGAAGATTTGACAAGATTTGTAAAAGGTTCTTGAAAGATTGGATTCTTTTTAAGCTGTACTCAAAACGGTAGCCTACAATCTATCCCAAGTCTTGGTGTAAGGATAAATTGCATCACCTGGAAGGTGCAGTTCCTGAATATTCCTTTACATATACAGTTTATAAAATCTGGAGGCATTCTTATGTTCTTGCATTCTATCCAGTGTGTAAACTCAAATTTGCTCTTGGTACCAGCCAATGATAACTGTCATTGGTTCCAGTCCTCGCCGAACAGGAACGTTGCTGATTTGTACCAAAGGTACACTACCCAATTCAAGTATCCGGTGGAGCAATGCGCACTGATGGTGGCAGTGGGTATTACTCTAAGTCAGTGGTTCTTAAACTTTTTGTCTGGCGACCCCACAAAAAAGTATGGCGAGGTCTGGCGACCCCACTTTCCCCAAACCATTCTTAGTCCTTACTCAAATACCCCCCTCAAACGTTAACAACTAAATCAAGCAAAAACTAGAAAGCAAAGTCATTTGTTTTATTTACTCCATATGAACAAGAACCAAGAAAACCAAACAATCACGGTTAAACAAGTGTAGGCTGCCGCCTTATCAGATCAGAGTGCTATGTGCGTAGCGCGCGCACACACAAGCACGCACACACACATACACATGCAGCATTAGGCCTACAACGTTACATTAATTATATTTATGGCGATAACAATAACAATATATTTTTATTTCCCTTTTCTGGTTTACTATCTTTAACAATTTCAATGGGAAGGGTGGGCATGCTTCCGCGAACATAGCACGTTAATTCTAGGAGGAATGCTGCATACGGCGACACGGAGATTTTCTTCCACGGTGCTGAGCCGACATCTGAATTTTGAGAAGTCGTTTCATTTTGACAGGTTTTAAGCTCTCATTCGCCAGAACATCGCCGCAAATCACACATTGTGGGTGGTCGAGGTTATCTTTAACTTGGCAAGTGAATGCATATTTCAGAAATTCTTTCTGATAAAGCCGACGCGCCGTTTGTTCTTTTTTATTCTCACCGGACTGTAGACTTGTCCCATCTGAGGATCACGGAGGAGTAGACGCACTGGTAGATGGCACTTCCGAGCTTTGTTCAGTTTTTTAAGCAGCCACCTGTCCATTTTGGCTAGTAGGCTACCTATGTCTTTTGTTTTGTTTTACTTAAAATAGCGGGAACAAGAGTTTGCATAGTGGGAGCAGATAGTTTTTATTTTATTTTATTTTTATTTTATTTTATTTTATTTTATATTGTTTCTATCAGCGGACCAGTAGCCCATAGGCTGAACCAGATCTCGTTGAAAGACGAAAACATTTCTCTCTCTTTTAACTGTGTGTAAATAAGAAAAAGGCAGAAAAGGCCAATATTATTTCCCTTTGTTTCACCTAATAATAATTTCAGACTGAATACAGAAAATAATTGGCGACCCCCACGGAAGTTTTTGGCGACCCCTAGTTTAAGAATCACTGCTCTAAGTAGCCTAGTGTACAAAACACTTGGGGCCCGTCCCAATACCTCCCCTACCCCTAGATTCTTGCCCTAACCCTCGTTTTTGCGCGTGCACGTGTTAGGGTGTCCCATTACTTTAGGGAGCAAGGGGAAGTGCTACTTTCCCCTTAAAATAAACCCTTAAAATATAGCCAGGACCAATGCAGGCTTAAAACGAAGTGGGAGATGAAATTACCCAGGATACCGTGCGAGCTTAGTGAGTCGGTCAATTTTTTCATATATTTTCGCAAATAAGCATATTAAAATTTGTTGGAAATATGTTGGAATATGTTAGTTTGATGCACATCTGATGGACTGTTGAGTTTTGAACACTAATGTTAGAAAATATCTCACGAAGCTATCTAACGATGTTCATGCTATCTGCTGATTGCTTTGAGACTCTGCCCATCAAATAACGTTATAAATCAATAGTTTCGTCAATATTTAGGATGTGTGTTCTGGCGTTCACATGAACACGAATGTCTTTGTTGATTAACCAGACGTAGATAAACCAGTACAGCCCACACAACAATGACCGCTGGAACGGGCATGTTCCTGAATGAAAATAGTAGCAGGCTACTACCGGTAGACACGTCGGCACTGCGCGTGACGTAGGTGAGCATGTTCGCTACGCTAATTTGCATATAGTGGTGTCCCAATTCATAGGGAAAGATCTTCACCTCCACTTCCCTTGTCGAGGGGGCTTTAATGTTGAGGGCAATCAAAACCAAGTAGAAGTTTTAAGGGGGGGAGAAATGGGACGGGCCCTTGGTCATGCTGAGGATGCTGGTGGTGTGTACAAGACACTGTGAGTAGATACTAGCAGATTGAAGAGGGGTCATTGTATTGTTTTATGACATATTTGTGAATGTTAAAGATTTCAATACGGAGTTCTTGTGGCATTTTCAATTCTGTACTGTATTCTGTGTTTTGACAAAACAGCACAGCAGTGAATAGAAACTTCTTGTTATGTTTTTAATTGGAATGTTAACTAAATCATTTATTTACTTTATCTTAAATCCTTTAGGCCTACACAAATCAGCTTATTGATTTAGAATAATAACTGTAGTTAACAGATAAAGAAACAAACATTTCAGTAGCCTACAGTAATCATCACATTCTCCATTTGACTCATCAATTCAAAATTATGCTTTCAATGATTTATGCGGACATGTTTTAGATTACAATAGCTCTAACATAGGCCTACTCATAATTCACAATAAATGCTGAGGCACAGTGAGCACCATGTCACTTTAACGTGCTCAAATGTCTGAACTGAACTTTGGTCAGGTTCCACTTTCGGAACTTTGAGTTTGTAAACAGGACTATATCTGGTCTTGCCCTGTTCAGTACGAACAGAGCAAGCACCCACAATTATTGGTTGATGTAACGGATTTCTGTAAGGGTGGATTTGAAGGCTGTGGAGTGATCCTTGGAAGTTTTCCAGGATTATCTGATATCCGTTTGATACTCAACGAACCATGGCGACCAGGACAGTACAACAGACATCCTCAGGTCTCCCTGACTTCCTGCAGTTCAACGACTTGGCCAGCGAAACCGCTGGTGGAAAGGTGAGACATTAACAGCAGCCCACTACTCCATTTAAATCTAACTGGAGGGATGTACTCTGGATATTATGAGTAGTTGTGATAAATGAGTGGCTCATTTGTAGTCTGTTGTCTTAGGTCATATTTGCCACAGATGAGTGGTTCGCCCCTGCTCAAAACCTCTTGAAGGTGAAGTATGAAGTTCATCCTTTTCCCCCCCCCACTAAATTAAGTCTAGGTAGCATGCACTACTACTTTTCATTCATATAACATTTCACTCTGACATGGCTGTTTGGCAGAGAGAGACCCCTGAGTTCATAGCGACGGCGTTTACTGAGTTTGGAAAGTGGATGGATGGTTGGGAATCAAGGAGAAAGAGAATTCCAGGTAGATTCACATATTGGACACCATTAATACATCAAACTCAGCTTCATTTTGCTGTGCTGAGTTTTGTTTGCTGAGTCCCAGACACATTTCCCCATGAGGACATTAAAGTATATGCTATTTTTCACAGATATAGAAGAAGAGTAAAATAGTGTGGCAATGTACGCATTCTTAGTTGTGTTTCTATAGACCCTTTCAACAAGGTAAACAAAAACAATGCTTGAATGTTCTATTTGGGCCCCAATCTACTTCCTCTGCATTAAGATAACATATGGAATGTTAAAAAGGAAGTCTTGTGGGGCCAACTATGATGCTGATAATGGAACTCTCTTGAAAGGGTCCATAGACTGCTCTGGGACCTCATTTGTTTCTTGCCAACTCCTGACAGGGCATGACTGGTGTATCATAGAGCTGGGGGTGCCGGGGGTGGTGCACGGCATTGACATCGACACCTCGTTCTTCACAGGGAACTATGCCCCCTCTGCCTCTGTGCAGGCTGCATGTTTAGGTAAATACTGTGGCGGTCCCACTGCCTGATCTCATGCCCCATGGCAAGCTCACTGTTTGCACATGTGTGTTTTGGTGTGTTTTCTTCCTCTGTCCAAACTCACTGTCACATACAGTATATTCACATGCAGAGTGCGAATTACCCCACCATAATTGGGGGGTACTGCTCCTTCACTTCTTCTAACCATAATGGTCCATTACCATATCAATCCCCACCGTGATCGCCAAGTGCAACATGTGTTGTGCAACACACATACAAGGTCTAAACATGCGACAAACTGATAATCAGTAGGCTACAGAATATCTCATCGTTTTTATACTGTATATCCAAAAGAGAACTGTTTTGATCAACTCTGCCCTCTGCCCTCATCTTGTCGTCTCCCTGCGGCCTGCTCACGGCTTTTGTCCTGTGCCTCTCCTGTCTGCTGGTCCTTAACACATATTACACGAACAGTGTATAAAACCTAAGTGCACCTACACTTTTAATGTAATTGTTTGTAGATAAAAAATAGTTTCATTAAGATAGCATCAGGGTTCTCAGATGAAACTACATTTATCAAACTAAAAATAGGAAATAATAGAATGTAAAAACAATACCAACCAATTAAAAACAAATTCAAATACTAGCACATATTTAGCCTAGGCTACTTGGGTCTTTTTATGTTTCCACAGGTTTCACTGATGTAGGCTTAGCTACATCAGACCCTCTTGTGCATACCGGTAATATAAAAACACAGGATCTGTGACAAACTAATTTCAAAAGGGCACAATAATTTATTCAAGATATAATGAGAATGGATACCTAGGCTATGGAGTTCATCTCCTTGGAAATGACAATCGATTTTAACTCACCACAATGTAAAAGTTTATTTAAATAGAGAATTACATTGCTAACTAACCTTGGTAACTAACCAAGGTACACTTTACTAGCCTCAGTGGGTAAGTAGCAGGTAAGTAACCAGTAATTCAATGTATGAAGAGGTGACATGAGCTATGAAAGAAGAACAAACACGTTTATAAATGAAGGTTGTAAAATAACACATTTTCAACAAGCTAGACGTCAGTTAGCAACTTACATTTACCTATGCACGTCAGCAGCAAACCGAATTTAGCCTACTGGAGGAATTTACCTAGCGTTTTGTCATTCAATGTTGACACTTGCTCAGTTGCTTCTAGCGCCACGGTGGTTAAAAATGGTACGGTCCACAATAGGGGTTTCTGAAATCGCTTTACATAAAAATGTTCCTACAGTGAAAACAGGAGTTGACTTGTATTGTAACCTTAATGACATTTTTCACAATATTAGAAAAATGATCTGACCCCCAAAACTCTCTTTGGGGGGTAATATTACCCCCCAGTACCCCCTGTAATTCGAACTATGTTCACATGTGCTGTGTTCAGGGGAATACAGTTGAACCATTTTTAGATGTTTTGGCACCAATTACACTACCAATGGATGCAGTATTTGAGACATTTAATATGATGATGATATGACTGTGAAGAGCTTTGGGTGTCTTGAAAAGTGCTATATATACAGTGCTGTTGTTATTGTTATGGCTGGTTATTGTTATTGTTATATAAATATGGCTGATAGTGATCACTATAGGGTGGTAGTCTCAATTTACTCTCCTGTTTTTTGAATTGCAGAGAGGCCATCAGCTCTTAGTCTGGAGGGAGACCGCACTGGCATGGCAGCCTCTGAGAAGGAACTTAGACATGCTGCTGAGGTTCGACTGAGAGAACACATCCCGTCCGCAAAAATAGACCTCTGAAGTTTGCCTACAAAAATGACCCAAACCTGCAATCTTTGCCCATATGAGGAGATCTGGATTTCCTTATATGGGCAAAGATGGTACCCAGATCCCCTTATATGGGCAAATATAGTACCCGAATCCCCTTATATGGGCAAAGATGGTACACAGATCCCCTTATATGGGCAAATATAGTACCCGAATCCCCTTATATGGGCAAAGATGGCAGCTTTTGGGTCCTTTTTGTAGGTGAACTTCAGAGGTCTATATCTCTTTAATCTAATACTGATCCTGTAATGCTGTCTTATAAGTGAAGTTCTTCAAACGCTCAACCTCGCCTGAAAAGAATTAAGAGTAATGCATAGGATCTGACCTTTATATATATGGTTTGCATAGGATCTGACCTTTATATGTATGGTTTGGTTTCCTAAGTCAAATAAAGTGGGCACATCCTGTTGTCCTGTTTGACAGCACAAATAGTGATCACATATTTGTGATTGACAGCTGCATTCTGAGAATTGGGAGGAGCTTGTTCCTGTGACGAAGCTGAAACCAGGATATGCTGACTCCTGCCACAACTACTTCCATGTGAATTCTTCACGAAGAGTCACTCACGTCAGGCTCAACATGTACCCGGGTATCATGTGGCCTTGCGTGAATTCAAATTATTATTCATACCTTAAAACCTTAAAAGTGCTCTAAGCGATGTCATACGTTTTTAGGCTGAAACATTTTACTGTCACTTAGAGCAAACATCACCTCACCATCCACTAGCTGTCTGTGTCCTGAATACACTGTAAAAAAACACGATCTCTGTGGACAGCCCAGGCTCCAAAAGCAGCCACAAAAAACAACTTGGGCAAACCTTGCCCATAAAAACATAACAAACTGTTCCAGCAAATCACCGACGAGATAGGAGAGTTTCAATTGCATGGGAGGGAGGGTGAGGAAGTTAGAGCTCGCTCTCAGTTTTGTTTGAACATCAACAGAAGTGATGTTACCCGGCATCGCTTAGAGCGCCTTTAAACCTGCAGTACATTTGGTGAATCTGAAAGTACATAACAAGTGATGCATGGTTGTCATAAATGTTCTTATTTACTATAAATTGGTAAATTACTAACTTACTAATCCACCCTCTTAATGTTTGTATATGCATAATTAATTTAATTCATTCAACCTTTACTTATTATTGGAGGTTCATTGAGGGTATTCCATTTATAATGTGGTAATGTTTGTGTTGTGTTTGAAGACGGGGGCATCGCCAGGCTGAGAGTGTATGGTGTGGGACAGAGGGACTGGTCCACTGTGTCGTCCAGAGAGGAAGTGGACCTGGTAGCTCTGGTCAATGGAGGGGTGTGTCTTGGCTACACAGATGCCCACTTTGGCCACCCACGCAACATGATTGGTATTGACCCTTTCAACAATAAAAACAAAAACTATGCTTGAACGTTCTATTTTTTTGCCAATCTACTTCCTCTGCAATATGGAATGTTAAAACGGAAGCCTTGTGGGAACAACTATGATGCTGATAATGGAACTCTCTTGAAACGGTCAATATTATGCTCTTTAAAATGTTTCATGCCAATGGAGGAGTGTATATATGACTACCTCAAAGTGTTTATAGCAAACAGGAGAGTTCATCTTTATCCCCATATTTTTAAAATACATTGAAGATATTTTTCTCAGGTCAATTTCGACCCTTTTCAATTTAATTAACTTCATAAATGTTCAGTATTTTTTATTGGAATGAATCAAGTCAAATCTGCTATACAAACATAACAATAGCCTATGTCACATTAGGGAACAGGGCAGGGAAACATCTATTTCATGTTCCTATTATGTGTCTTATACATCTGGGAAACAAAGGACTCTGGGAACATGGGACATTTACACATGGCTGCGAAACCTATCTGGTGAGAGTAGCTCTCTTAAGTTCTCCGATTACCAGTAGCTCTCTGCTTTACCTAGTCCCAGATCACCGCAAACACCACGTCACATATACAGTAGTATGTTAAATGGGTAAAAATCCCATCCCACTCCACTAACAGGTTGGGATACATTTACAAAAAAAATGGACTTTTGGTGCCTTACAGGTTTGGGCCGAGCACCCAACATGGGAGACGGGTGGGAGACAGCAAGACGTCTGGACAGGCCGGCAGTGCTGAAGGTGAGCAAGCTCTCCAAGTCAAAGTCTTCTACTACTGTCAAAGAGATCTCTCTCTCTCCTTCTCTCTCTCTCTCACTCTCTCTCACTCTCTCTCAATCACTCACTCACACACACACACACACACAAACCCTACACATAAAAATCACAATGTGTTGACTTGTGTGGTTCTGTATTTCTGCTGATTGGCACCTGACCCGTCCATTGATGTCTATTAGACAAGAAGCCTAAAAATCAGACCTAAAAATCAACGCTTAAATATTAATCTCTGAAACGCTGGAGTCTGTTAACCAACGTGCATGGTCTGTTAACCAGCGTGCATGGTCTGTTAACCAGCGTGCATGATCTGTTAACCAGCGTGCATGGTCTGTTGTTTGAGGAAAGTGACCTCTGGGGTGGCTTGTCCACAGATGGATGGGCAGGGCATCCTACAAGTCCCCGGTTCAGAGTGGGCTGTCCTCAGGCTGGGTCATCCTGGAGTCATCCACAGCATCGAGATCGACACCAACCACTTCAAAGGTATCACGCATTCAATTGCACTCTAGGAAGGTTAAGGAAGGGGCCGGGCAATCAGTAAGAGGAGACTTCACCGTCTGCCATGTACTGACAGATTAGCCTGACATTCCATGTGACATTGATTGATATAGCTGATGCTACCGGATCCACACAAACAAACATGCAATATCCTATGTTTGTGTGAGATCCTGTTATCTTCTATCCTCGTGTAACTAAGGCGTTGTGCTTTCCTGCCTGCATTATTATTGGCTGCAGGTAATTTTCCAGACTCCTGTAGGCTAGAGGTGTGCCGTTTGACAAATGATGAGGAGCAGCAGTGTGTCAGCAGCAAGTGGAGAAGGGAGCCCCCTGGTGGATGGAGAATGCTACTGCCTCCACAGAAGGTGGTGAAATCACCAGCATAATATAACCTACTAAACGTTCAATGATACTAAATCGTAAAACAGCACTTAATATGCACACTTAGCCTTTGAAATTAGACCTTAGTGTGTAACACATTCTATTCAAGAATCTCCAGATTGTTGCTGTTCACTGGGTGCTTGACTAGTATTATGTTGTTTTTTATGTGTTTTAATTATTACTTTTTAAACACTTTTAAACTATTGCCATTTTATGTACTATTAGCTTGTGTGTTTTATGTTTTCTTTTTTATTCTTTACTTTTTAAACTATTCTTTGTCTATTGCCCTTCTATGCTTTTTATTAGCTATTCCTGTTTGCTTGTGTTTATGTAAGGCACATTGAATGACCTCTGTGTGAAATGCGCTGTATAACTAACGTTGACTTGACTTTCCAAAGTGACCTCAGCATGTGACAGTCTATACTACACTCTTTCCCTCCAGCTCCAGGCCCATCACCGACACATGTACTCCGGAGAAAGTGTGGTGCGCTGTGGCGCCGTCAGTCACGTGCGTCTGGTCATTGCCCCAGATGGTGGGGTCAGCAGGCTTAGGTTGTGGGGTAACATCACCTCAGACCCCTCTGCCCACTCTGTGAGACCAACAAAACCTGTCTCCAAACTGTGATTCAAGTGTTAATGTGTGTAGGTGTTACAGGTGACTGCAACGGCTAGTAAAAAGGTAACACTTCATATTTACAAATAAAAACGTTTCAAGTACCCAATATTGTGTCTGATTTTCTGCTTGCATCAAATTAACAATTCATCTTAAAAAATGCACAAAAGAGCACAATGAAAGAGAGATGGAAAAGATGTGCTTCGAACAGAACCATTGTGTTAGGATATTGTGACCTCACCCCATGTTCTACAACAGATTCCATGGTGATGTGTTCCCCAAGTGGTCAAACCCAGGGTGATGCGCGTGTAGGCTACCGGCATCGGATATCATGCTGTACAAGTACACCTCTGTTTACCTTCGGGTATCACCTGTCAATAAATCCATTTCATAATCCCTAAGTGATCAGTTTGCTCGTCACGCAGAGAGCGTCTTCAAAAATGGCAGGAGTCGCAAAAAGGCCCTCCCATGCGCGACTGTCAAAGACAGTGATGGTGTACAGAAACGGCGACGGTTATTTCCCGGGAAATAGGTTTGTGATCAATCCACGTCAACTGGTAACATTTGATAGCTTTCTCAATGCCGTGACCCGCGTGATCGCCGCTCCTTTCGGTGCTGTCAGGAACGTATATACCCCCCATGAAGGTCACCGGGTCTCCAGTTTTGAGACTCTGGAACATGGAGAAAAATACGTTGTTGGTGGATCTGAACGCTTTAAAAAACTGGAGTGAGTCCTTGAAAGTTTTTGTAACATCTTATTTACTATTGCCAAATCTTATGAATTAACTAATTTGCCCCTTTTCTTGTATTTTCTCGTATGTTTAGTTACATTAACATTACAATCAAGAAACCACAGCGGAAAACGACGGAAATGGTGAGTCAAATCTTTTTTTCCATTTAGATGCAAAACAGACAGATGTTTGAGACATAGGCTACATGTGTTAGGATGGAAAAACAAGTATACGCATTCCAGTTGTTGTTGGGTGTTCAAAAGCTTGTTCTGTAATTAGAACACCACTAAACGAGTTTGTAATCTTTTAAGAAAACTACTCCTTCAGTTCTTCAGTTGTAATGTTGCTGAATGTTTCTGAACTCCTGACGATTGTATCAGATTCAACCAGTGGTCCATAGCACAATCAATGTGCCTGCTCGCTGGAGGAGAATCTTGTATGAGCCTTGCACCATCAAGTGAGTACAAGCATGCCTTTACAAACACTCATATACTGTACTACAACATATTTCTGTACACTTATTAAGGGCTTATTTTGTTATCTTTTTATTAACTTCATGTGCTTTTGGAATGTGGCCTAAGGTTCTAGTTTTACATTGCATTGTCTTAATCCATCGGTCTAATGCTCTGTTTTAGTGATTGTAGTTTCACTGATAGCAGCACGCTCATATTGGCCGGCCCTGGTTGGTTGTGTGTTGATTTCCATAGTGTATTTACCAACGGAGACATCTTGGTGCCTGCTGTTCGAATTCTCCTCCCAAAATACACCCTCATGAGCTGGGATAGCGTCCTGGCCATGGTGACCGAGAAAGTGCATCTACACACTGGAGCTGTGCACAAGTAAGGGTGTGGACAACCTAATAAGTGATGAATAACAGAGATGCTTTTCATTAAAACCAGATAAAGCTGAATTTATGAATACCACCAATCAATAAATACCACTTTTCTCCAAATGGTTGGCTTAATAAAGTCAATCTAAAGAGACAACATACTGGTTTGTAGAGCTGTATTTGATTATCATGATGGCATGCTGGATTGTATGCTTTTCTCAAGACTATGCAGGCTGGATGGAACTCCCATAACCAGTTCTAGGCAGTTAGAGAACAACCAGTACTATGTTGGTGTGGGCATGGAACGGTTCCGTCTGCTACCCTACTTCCACTGGGTGCCTAGGAAGAACATCGTGCAAGAAGGCAGCATGCAGTGAGTTTCTTCCGCAAGCCTTTCCCTTTCACTGGCAATAAAATACTGTAGAACAGAACGTAGTATATAGTTACCAGATAGTATAGTGAATGCAGAAGGATGCAATACGGTATATGCTTTTAGGAACTACTCAGTTTTTTTGTACCTTAACTTTAATTTTAATTTCTGTTTCATCCCTGTTGTCTTTCCCTTGTCACCTTTCGACCTCCCTTCTTATCTTTCTGTATGGGACTGCAGTGATTTCCTTCCTCCTGCACCTAAGAAAGGAAAGAACAAAGGAGATTTGGTAAGTTCTCTCAAACAGCACAGACATGAAGATTCCCATTCCTTCACCGTTATATCTGTCACGGGTCAAATTCCTGACGTATATTTATCAGAGGGATACTCACACACTAACATCATGTGGTTTCATAGTTCATAGTTTTATAGTTGACACTTCACTCAGGAGAACAACACATCATTGGTCTCTCCAGTTGTCGTGGGTCTCTGTCCAATGCAGAAATCCACACTCTTGATGACTCACTCGCATAGGATTGTGTCACCACCCACTAGACTGACAGGCCGCCTGCATAGCTTTGACTAGTCATCTTTCATCATGTCTCCTATCAAACATTTAGGCTGTTCTGGCATTGATTTCAGCAAGTGCTGAAAAAATGGTATAGTCAAAGAAAGATAGCTATTTGCATGTTTAATCATAATCATTCCTCTATAATTCAGGTCAGTCAGGTGATGGCAAACCTGAACAGACCCAGACATTGGTGGCTTATAGGATAGTAGGCAATGTGTTGCAGAACTAAACTGAGGACAGAAATAGAGGGATTTGGAGAGGA
>NC_063196.1:30659135-30661635 GCF_017589495.1 Alosa alosa | reverse complement strand
GATGAATCAAACAATTCGGAACATTTGCACGAAAATATTGAAATTTAAAGGTAAAAAAAAATGCTTTCACCTTCAACATTTGCTTCGGTTTCCCTAATTTGAACACACCTTGGTCCATATTGGGGCCCTGATGCAGGACAAAATGTGTTGTTGTCTGGGAGGTCCATCAGTGGTGGAGTGTGTAAGTGTCCAGAATCTTCCGCAGAGGGCAGTGTGTTCAGAGCGAAACATTCACGGATAGAGACAGCAGGAGCAGCGGAGGTGCAGGAGGATAAACACATGCAGGTGGTGCTGCCCATTGATAAGGTGAGGTGCGTGTGTGTCTGTGTGTGTGTGTTTGTGCATGTGTGTGTGTGTGTGTGTGTGTGTGTGTGTGTGTGTGTGTGTGTGTGTGCATGTATGTGTGTGCGTGTGTGTGTGTCTGTGTGTGTGTTTGTGGGTAAGTGGGTAGATGTGGGTGTTAGGAATTTGTGTGTATGTGTTTCCTACAGTTTTGTATGTAATGTTATGTAAATAGTATTTGCTGATGTGTGTGACTGGATGTGTGAGACTGTGTGTGAGAGATGTGTACAACTGCATGATATGTAACAGATGTGCATTGTGAAGTGTGAGGTAAATATTGGTGTTTATGTCTCTGTCTTTGTGTGCGTTTAAGGAGTTGTACGTTTGTTTGTGTTGTGAATTGTGTAAGTTTACTTTTGTGGAGTGTTTAAGTGTGTATGACGTGTTTGTGTGTGTGTGTGTGTGTGTGTGTGTGTGTGTGTGTGTTTTACTCAGATGGAAGCAAGTGTGGTTGAGGAGGAGCTATGTGAGACGACCAAGCATACAACGTGTCAGAGCAGAACCCTCACTCCTAGGTCAAAGGTCCGACACACACACACACACACACACACACACACACACACACACACATAGACTCACAAACCCTTCCCATTGAAGGGCATTGTAACCGTGCTGTCAAACCTTCGACTCTGCATGAGTGAACTCTCAAGGTTTTGGGTTCCTGAAAGTGAAATAATATCAGAACCATTTCCATTCCTGTCTGCTCATCTCACTAGCGCTAGCAGCGCACCAGCTCACCTGAGTATTGCAGCACAATGACACAATCATTTCCCATGATGCTCTCTGAGGCTCTCAATGTTCTCTTGTCATCTCGCACACAGGAGGAACCGCCTGCCTCGTGCGGGCGTCTCACCCGTATCCTAGCGCCCAATGAACACTTTTCTCTCCCACACATAGACTCTGTCCCCCCGTCCTCACACGCCAGTGTAGCCTCCTCACCTCCAGCTCTGTCAGACTGACCGGAGGACAGTCCAGCCCTTTTCACAGGTGACTCTTTCATGTCCACTCCTATGCCTGGAGATCTGTCAGATCAGTGCAAAGGCAAAACACCTTAACATCATGTTTGGTCAAAAATGAGTTAATGTCATTTTTGGGGGTATTTGAGACCTCCTTTATCATGTGAATAAATGTGAGTCAATTTGATTGTTTTAAGTAACAAGAAAAATAAGGGGGTATGACAACCGTACCTTCCAAAACCATACGAAACAGAAAAGTCATTTTTCTCAGTTTCACACTCTAGCGAGTTAAGGTCTTTTGCCTTTGCAGCGCAGACCAACCCAGCTGCAGACTGAGAGAAATAAGAAACTGTTTCAGTGCTGAACACACAGTGTAAAGACACGCGCTACTCTTACACACTGTGCCAGCTTACTACAGTTTAGAAACGATAGAAAAGCTTTAAACAAAATACAATCAAAAGCATTCTTTGTCTTTCACAGGCACAGGGTTGCCAGAGCACCAGTCAGTGTGAGACCATGACAGACCCCGTGAATGTATTTTAGTGTGGACTGTAGATAAAAAAAGGAGATCTTTCACCAGCATTCCCAGATTGGTTGTATAGCTACTGGGGGAAAAACCGGCACACTAGCTAAAATAAAAGATATAAGTACATTCTCAGTCACATTCTTTGTCGACATCTTTGTTTGTCCTTGGTGAAGTTTAAAGGAAGCAATGTCATCGGCATGCTTATTACATACTGTGAATGACAGCAGTTGGTCTCCGCTAATCTAGAGTATATAAACCATGTCATTATGCTATAAATTACCGTACACACCAATGAAGACGCACCATAAACTACCCTGTAGTACCATGATGATAAACTCAAATGGAAATATCATGGATATCAATAGCATCATCTCCATAAACATGCAGCTTCCTGGGCGAGGTATCACATAATGAAATACAGTCAAGGGCATCACCTCTGCAGGGGTCTGTAAACAGCCCTATAATCTGATCAGGCCTCTCTCCCACATACATACTCTCAATCTCTTTATCTCCCTCCCCATCACACACACACACACACACACACACACACACACACATCTAGTCACATACACACACACTCATACACACTCACAGTGGGCGCAACAGTAAGGAGCTTCTGGGGTCAAGCTTGGTTAAACAGACAGATTTACATACTATGTACTAAGTATGCCATATA
>NC_063196.1:30621635-30654135 GCF_017589495.1 Alosa alosa | reverse complement strand
CCACCACCATTACCGTCTACACACACACACACACCACCACACACACATACCCCCACTACACACACACATACACACACACACACACACACACTCACACCACTACCACCAACAACACCACCATTACCATCTACACACACACACACAACACCACCACCACCATCTATACACACACACATACCCCACCCACACACATACACCACTACCACCAACAACACCACCACCACCAACATTACAATCTACACACACACACACCACCACCACCACCATCTATACACACACACACACACACACACGCACACACACCATCACCATCTACACACCCCCTACTACACATTCCAACCTCTCCCAGGTTAAAGCACCCCTTTTACTGAGTGTGCTGGCAGCTATATATTCCCACAACGCTGTCAACAAACGACCTGCAATGGTCAGAATTAGGCATTTAAACTGAGCCGCAGTTAACCGTGCACATGCTAGGCTTAAACTGAGCCGCAGTTAACCGTGCATATGCTAGGCTTAAACCAGTGGTCCCCAAACTACGGCCCGCCACCTCATTTTGGGTGGCCCCCCAATACATGTCCGTAGTATATAGCATCCGGCCCGCACGGGAGTACGACATCGTCAAACTAAAACCTCCGTAATTTCCCCCATTCATTCTCTATGGCGAGTCTTAACAGTACACAGGTATAATATTTTTTTTTGTCCACTGGTGGTTGTTTTGGCGCTGTTTCGCGTTTGCCATCGAAAACGGAATGAAATGTAGGCCTACCTGCAAACAATGTAAGAGGCCTATGCTGACTGCATCAGTGCTCAAAGTATTCTAAAAGTTTATCAATTATTTGTTAATAACTAACTAACTTCTATTCAAGTCATATTTCTGGGACTTTCTGGAATAATTATTTCTATTTTTTATTCACACATTCAAATGTTTATACAGAGTTCAAAGTTCAGGTGAGTGAAAGTTATGGTGGTCATTTCAGATGTGTTTGCCAGCACTTCATAAAACTCTCATAGTTTGATAACTTTAAATTATTTGTAGGAAATTGCTTGTTCACAACTTGAGCTATGAATGCAAAAAACAGAGTCTTTTTATTAGTATTATTTCATTTGAGCTACATTTTACACTGATATGGCATGGTGGCAACATAAACACAGCTAGCAATGGTATTAAATTGCAGTGATGATTAAATATAATGCAACATTCAACTAAGTTGTGTGTTGTTCACAGCACTAAGCTATTTATGGTTGATATACTCCAATTCTCTGGCCCTCTCTTAGAGCCAGGCATAGTGACCTGGCCCTCAGAAGAAAAAGTTTGGGGAGTAGTTAACCGTGCACATGCTAGGCTTAAACTGAGCCGCAGTTAACCGTGCACATGCTAGGCTTAACTGATGACGATGATGTGTGTGTGTGTGTGTGTGTGTGTGTGTGTGTGTGTGCACATGCTAGGCTTAACTGATGACAGCCCGCTGTCAAAACAGCAGAGGCTCTCATAAAGCAAAGCCCCAAGCATGTGTTACTACAAGCCCTGTTATCTCTCCTCTCTCTCTCTCACTCTCTCTCTCATTTTCTCTTCTCTCTCACTCTCTTTCTCCCTCTCTCCTTTTCTCTTCTCTCTCCTCTCACTCTCTTCCTAGCTCCTTTTCTCTCTCGCCCCTCTATCTTCTGGCTCTCCTCTCTCTCTCTCTGTAGAGGGTTTTTGGAATGGGTGACCAAGGAGGTTTAGAACGCTGCCCAAGCCCCCCCATCCATCACCTTCAACCAATCACCCCCTCATAGCAGCTCCAGCTCCATCTCCACACACAGCCCTTATTTTTAGCAGCCAGGATCAGCAGGGAGGAGGAGGAAGTATATGTACCGCTATCACGTCTGGTGTCACCAGTTCCAATGAGCATAGTGGAAGCTAATTGTTGCAGCAGACGCAACGAGGACGGAACACTTCAGCTAGGTGCCCGGTGTAAGGAGAGGGCAGGCCACACTGTGTAGACCCTTTAGTAAAAAAAAAAACAGCCTGACCAGCTTAAGGTGGTTTGCTGGTTGACGTGCTTGTCTGACCACCCTATCATGGTTTACCAGCTTGTCCAGCAAATCTCTTGCGAAAACATACCTTCAGTTGGTTTACCTAGCTTATAATTGTAATTCAGCTGGTTTTGCTTGATGTACCACCTCAAGCGGGTCATTTTAGCTGGTGTTGCTGGTCTTACAATGCTGGTTTAACAAGCCACACTGTGTAGAATGACTCAGGGAGTGAGTGGACACAGGAAGTTAAGCCAGCAAAGCCCCGGGCCACGGCGTACGGAGAAGACAAATAAACCCTTCTCCTTCTTCTGTCTCTCCCCTTGTGTCTGAGAGAGAGAGAGAGAGAGAGAGAGAGAGAGATTGCGGGATTGCGCCACAGTCCAGTAGTCCAGTGGTATGCACAAATACTCCAGATTAATACTCCTATACACTTTCTGTTCTGCTCAGAAACAGGCTTTCTACTGTGTGAAGCTTTAAAGAGTATATGTTGGAAGAGAGAGCCAAGGAGTTGCTCATGAAAAAGATATTAAGGGAGGAAGCCATCGGAACCCATATGAGATGAGAGATGAGATGCATTCTGGGTGAGTGTAGTCACTGAGGCAGAGGAAGAGGACTGGACAGCCTCTCCCATGGGATGAAGTGTCACCCACCCCCCCTCTCTCTGTCACACACACACACACACACATCCTGTGGCGCATCTACTAGGAACCCTTGGAACCCTATGTGCATAATACGATTCTTGTAACCTCATTGTCTTGAAGAAAGAAAGACAATGACGGTGTGTGTGTGTGTGTACTGTGTGTGTGTGTATGTGTGTCTACATGTGCTGTTTGAAAAGGAGTCCTGTCTGTGATTACATGCTTTACATTACCGTGTTGGTTCTGAGGAGAGAATTGATCCAGCTGTCTGATGGTACCTCTAGTGTTTGTTCTACTCGTCACTTGGCCAGTCTCATTGGCCCAGTTACATCCCAGTGACAACTTGGATAAAAGTATCGATGCACAACCTCCTTGTGATGTACTGTGTTTGTCAGTTGGACTGTTTTGTTTGCGGAATGCTTGACAGAGATCTTTCAAGATTCCGAATTCTCCGACAACGCGGTGTGACTGATCGCCTATTGATCTTACTCAGCCATCGATCCCCGCCCCGTGACAGAGAGTGTTCGTCTTCCCGAGAGAGCTCCAGTCACGTGATGTGCTGCGCTATGCAGAACAAGAACGGAACTGTACAGTGGAGTGCAGTAGAAGTCGAGTTCAACGGCGCACTAGCGACTTCCTTATGGATTGATCTGGTGCTGGAGCCGCTCCGGGAGATGTACAGTATGTCCCCCCTCAGCCCCCTTACACCTCTCCACCCGCGGGCCCTGTGGAAGGCTGGGACGGCGTTGGTGGTGGCGGCAGCGGCAGCGTTATTTATTTCATGCTTCATGGGGTTGTGCACCTAACAGGAACAGATGAAAAGGGCAGCCGTGTCTGTCGTGTGTGTCTGATGAATGAGCCTGTGAATGATTCACACCCCTGAGGACGGTGCTCTCCCTCTGTGTGTGTGTGTGTGTGTGTGTGTGTGTGTGTGTGTGAGAGAGAGAACAAGTATGTGTGTGTTCATGTGTGTGTGAGAGAAAGAGAGAGTAGATCTAAAAAAAGTGTGTGTGTGTGAGCATGTGTGTGTGTTTGTGAGCGTGTGTGTGTGTGTGATTGAGTGTGTGAGTGTGTTTGTTTGTTTGTGTTTGCAAGTGTGTATGTGTGTGTGTGTGTGAGTGTGAGAGAGAGGGTAGATCTGCAAAAGTGTGGGTATATGTGTTTGTGAGCATGTATGTGTCTGTGTGTGTGTGTGTGTGTGTGTGTGTGTGTGATGAACCTGTGTGTGTGTGTCAGTGTATAGGTTCGTGTGTGTGTGTCCAGTGAATATAGGTTCCTGTTTCCGCTTGTGTCCAGGTGACTGATGAATTGTGCCTTCTCCAGGTGAGAAGAGGCTCCACCCATAAGTATGTGTGTGTTCTGTAGAGAACCGGCTCCCATAAGTGTGTTTGTTCCAACACATCCACCCGCCACACACAACCGCCCGCCACACACACATCCACCCGCCACACACACATCCACCCGCCACACACAACCGCCCGCCACACACACATCCACCCGCCACACACAACCGCCCGCCACAACCGTTGATCTCCGGCTCCCATAACCACCCACGCCTGCGCTGCACACAGCACAACTGCTCGCCATCAATGAAACTGACAGCTGCCATAAAGCACTCAGATTTAACAGCACAGGCTACATCGCAAACGAAATATAGCTCAGTGAGCTCCAATACACACACACACACACACACAGACACACACAGAGAGACACTCACTCTCTCATAGTCACATACATGCACACGTGGACACACACACACATATACATACAGACACTCACTCTTTCTCACATGGACACACACACACACAGAGGCATACTCATGCACGTGTATTATGGTAACGACTGGTGACATCTCAAGGTGAGTGTGTGAGGTAAAAGTGGTGTGTGCTTCAGGTCCATGATGGATGACGCAAGGCAACAGTGAGCAGAGGGGATTGGTTCTGGTTTCCCCCTGTGGAGAGGAGATGCAGTCAAGCTGTTATTTCAGTGAGCCCCTCTCTCACACGCACTCACAAACACATAAGTCATGCGTTATCACAGAGCCTTCCCAACTCCACCAGGATCTAGAATGTGGTGGCATTCCATATTTCACAGTAAGATGGTCATTGGTGCAGTCAAATTCTCTCCTTATATATGCAGTTAGATGTGAACCTCTCTTCTATACTACATACGATTTCTGTCGGAACCAAATTAGGTCATGTGTAGACTTTGAGTGTTGTTGCTTGCCCAGTTCAGCTTTATAAACAAACATTTGCAAAAAGGAAGTGTGAACTTTTTGGAATTCTGGGAAATGTAGTAAAAAATGTATCTCAGTGTTATCGGCACATGTACTGTGGATGCACGCACACACACACACACACACACACACACATTCATACATTGATTGCTGTCTCTGACTCGCAGAGGAGGATGACCTATGCCTATAGATTTTTTCCCCTCAGAATTTGCCATAGTCAATGTCGCTTCAGACACAAACACCAGCCATCAAGGGCAACACAGACAGCCATCCTCTGGGTCTTTGGTGTCAAGGGTCAAGGTGTATCATCAGGCAGAACGAGGTTAAAAATAGATACACTGCTCTAATTATTGATTTGTCTTAGTTCAGAGGCCCATTACCCATAATTGAGATCCAAATTATATGGCATGGGAATTGAAGTCTTGCAAACCATGTTGCCCTGTTTATTAGATTTCCAGTGTCCGAGTGGACATCTGTCCTCCCCTGTCTCATTTGTTTCCCTGGTAAATCCTTCATGACAGTACATTTGGGAATGGAATTTTCATCTTTCCCTCAATTGATTCTTCTCGGAATCCTTAGCGTGGTGCACTATTTCCAAACATGTCGTATCGTGAAATATTATGGCACCAAGCACCGAAGAACCCTCTTTTAAGGAAAGACCCTCACCTAGATCTGTTTGATTTATCTATATTTTCTTTCTTTTTCATTTAGAAAATAGGAAATTTCCAAAACATAAAACTCTCTCTCTCTCTCTCTTCTAACAAAAGATTGTCATCTAGAAGTACTAGATTTATCTATATTTTTTTCTTTTTCATTTTCAAAGAAACAGGGCATTACCACACAACTAAAGTCCTCTGGCACCCCTTTCTCTCTGTCTCCTTGTGTCTCCTGTCAACCCTCTATCATCCCCACGCTTCCTGTTCATGTGGTGTCCTGTTGTATTGTCATGTCACGGCACCTTTCACTATGAAAGATCACCTCAATCTTCCTCTCAGGATGAGCCTGCGTGGCTTTTGTGTTCGCTTGTTCGCTCTCTCTCTCTCTCTCTCTCTCTTCACGATTTCCCCAGCTGCCTTCTGGGAGACGGAGAGAGCGTGAGTGTGTGTCACGGACTCCCATCTGTGACATTAATAAAGATGGAGCGCATGCAAGAAATTAGAGCCTCGCTTTCTCGGGATAATGAGCCGGTATCCATCACCATCAGGCTGTTTAACCTCTGGCTAGCGCAGAACATTCATAGTCAAATCAAGGCCCTGGTGTGGGTGCCATCCTTCTGTCTCTGTCTTCCCCATCCCACTCACAGAAGCATATATTGTATGTACACGCAGTTTCTGGGTTGTTGACAGTGTTTAATTGAGTTCAAATGTGTTTATCTTGAGTGGGATGTGTTTTTTTCCCATAAAATGACTGTTTAGCAGGATGATCCCCTGGAGCCACAACTAATCCCAACTAAACACGCACACACGCACACACACACACACACACACACACACACACACACACACACACACACACACAGACACACACTTATCATCCATATATGCATGTAGTCTCAAAGGCATCAGAATATGGCCTCTGATCACGGCTGCATTATTTATGTGTTTCCTTCTGGTGTCTTGGGGACCAATACATTCCTAGAGTGACAGGGTTTTGGCCATCTATCTAGACCTCTATGGAGGCTTTGACATTGACCTGGATTTCTGTGCATGCATACATGTATGTTGTTTATATACTGTGTGTGTGTGTGTGTGTGTGTGTGTGTGTGTGTGTGTGTGTGTGTGTGTGTGTGTGTGTGTGCGTGTGTGTGCATGCGTGTGTGTGCGCGTGTGTGCGTGCGTGTGTGTGTTTGTTTGTTTGTTTGTGTATCTGTGTTTGTGTAGGTGACAGAGCGTGTTTGTGTGAGGATGCTTGCATATCTGTATGTTTGTGTATGTCTGTATATGATTGCTTATCCATATATGCCTGCCATCTTTTGAGACTCAAACTTACATTATTTAGGTCCACTCAGCAATGCCACCAGTAGGGGGCAATGTCTCTACAGTTCACCAGTGGCACCTACACCAGCCAAGCGACTGGCATCTGAAGGTTTACCCCAGACTGCTGGAACAGAGACAGAGAGAGACAGAGAGAGAGAAAAGCAACAGCTATATAGATAGCATTGTGCTGTGTGTTCGACCTTTATGCTCAGCCTGGTGATGAACTTCTATCCTCTTGAGTGTGTCAGGCACCATAGAGCACAGAGAAAAAGTAGATGTGCTGTTCGAGGCATTAGAGGGGAGGTGATGGTGGTGTGTGTGTGTGTGTGTGTGTGTGGGGTTGGTTGGAGGGTCTTTTATCTGGAAAGAGGTTAGATGAAGAGAAGCCATTACTCTCTCAGAAGCCTGGCTGAAATTGGCTTCATCGTGTCTCACTTTCTCCCTCTGTAGAGCTCTTTTCCTCCCCCCCCCCCCCTCTCTCTCTCTTCGACTCTTTCCTCCCTCCCTCTATCTTGCCATCCCCCCCCTCTCTCTTTCTTCGACTCTTTCCTCCCTCTATCTTGCCACCCCCTCTCTCTCTCTCTTCGACTCTTCACAGACTTGAGAGAGGTGAAAAGGAGCTCATCACTGTCTCACAAAGGGCTGCTGACACAGAAGTTGGAAAATGAGGCAGCTGAACGCGGGTCCAGATGCATCCCTGGTCTCGTAATGCGCTCTAACATCCTTCCGCAGGCACTTACACCTCCTTGCTCCCGACTCCCGGAGCAGCGCAGCATCTGACTTCAGAGAGGATCTCTTTTGTCAAGCTGTGATAGCAGAGTAGGAGTTCACAAGAACACACAGCCATGCTGACTCTTTCTTCCTTTCTTCCTTTCTTTCTTCCTTTCTTTCTTTCTTCCTTTCTCTCTTCCTTTCTCTCTCTCTCACATACACACACATTATCTGTCTGTCTGTCTCTCTCTCTCTCTCTCTCTCTCACACACACACACACACACACACACATTACAACTCTCTCTCACACACACACATTCTCTCACTCTATCTCTCTCTCTCTCTCTCTCACACACACACACACACACATTATAACATTCTCTCTCACACACACATTCTGTCACTCTATCTCTGTCTCTCTCTCTCTCTCTCTCTCTTACACACACACACACACATTATAACTCTCACTCACACACACATTCTATCTCACTCTACCTTTGTCTCTCTTCCTCTCCTTTGCTCTACGTCCTCATGTCACCATCACCATTAAAGTATATCAGGCTGCAATCATGAGAGTTGGAGAGACTTTCAGACTGTTCAGTGATCCTCAGCACAGGGTCAGAGAGGAATGACTTGGCTGCCTGCCTTAGACAGAGACAGACAGAGGGATGTTCTCTCTCTCTCTCTCTCTCTCTCTCTCTCTCTCTCTCTCTCTCCCTCTCCCTCTCCCTCCCTCCCTCCCTGAAGGAGTCAGAGACTGTCTGGGAATTTAAAAACAACATTGATCTGCATGTATTTGGTATTCTGTGTGCTTTTGCCAAGTTTGACGATGGTGACAAGCTAGGGCAGCCTGTTACCGCACTATGAGTAAGAGATTTACAACACTATGGGTCATGCACTTACAAGCTTGTAACACAATAAGCAATAGGGTTATGGCATGGCAACCTCAAGTCTTAACAGTGCTATGAATTAAAACTGGCAGCATGACCACCATCAAATGCCACAGATTGACAAAGTCATACAGTACAGTACATTCATGTGGATCCTTGTTTTACAGTAGTATCTTTAGTGTCTTTTACTGTTCATTTTAGTCATGTGGATTTGTTTCTTTATCATCCTGTTTATGCTGTTGTGTGTGGTGTCATAAGCTACTGGGACCTTGAATT
Source organism: Alosa alosa (assembly GCF_017589495.1). Taxonomy (NCBI): domain Eukaryota; kingdom Metazoa; phylum Chordata; class Actinopteri; order Clupeiformes; family Clupeidae; genus Alosa; species Alosa alosa. The sequence goes on along the minus strand of NC_063196.1, from coordinate 30,645,392 downwards.
TCCCCTTTGGGATCAATAAAGTATTTATCTATCTATCTATCTATCTATCTATCTATCTATCTATCTATCTATCTATCTATCTATCTATCTATTTATCTATCTATCTATCTATCTATCTATCTATTTATTATCTATCTATCTATCTATCTATCTATCTATCTATCTATCTATCTATCTGTCTATCTGCATTTGACCGGCTGCTAGTGGAGATGACCAACCGCTTATCTAGTGCAAGTTTGGCCTGATATCGTTTCACAGTCGACTCTTAGCTGGAGTCAGTCATGTTAGTTACCTAGAAAGTGTCCCTTTACGTCATTTCAGACCTGTAGTGTGGTCTGTAGTGTGTCTGTAGTGTGGTCTGTAGTGTGGTCTGGACTCCCCATGAGTTAGAGGTTTGGACTTACAACACAGTGAGGTAATTTCCACATGCCTGCATGAGCTACGGAGATTTATGGTCTGTCTCCAACGTGACTCAGAGCTGACTGACACTGAGTCAGCAACCTGGCTAACGCTCTGTGTGTGAATTCATGCGTGTGTGTGTGTGTGTGTGTCTGTGTGTGTCTGTGTGAGTTTGTGTACATGTGTGTGTGTTTTTTTGCGTTTGTTTAAAAATCCTCTCAGTTCTCCCACATGAATCGCTGAATTCATTTCTCCTCTCCACTGGGAGCCACAGGCTATTTGTCTGGCCGACCCGTCCTGCATTTTACATCAGGGGGCTTAACCGAAGGCCGGCTGAAGAAAGGATCCCCCCCCCCTATGAAGGGATGCGGGGGCCTGGTGAGGTTACCACGGTGAATGATGACTGTTTCTTGTTCAAAGGGTTTATTTTTGGCTATACTGGCGGAGTTATTGCCTCACCTAACTGGTTGAGGATATTACTTTGGCCTGATGTGAAATAACTCTCTCTCTCTCTCTCTCTCTCTCCCTCTCGCTCTCTTCTCTCGCTCTCTCTCTTCTCACCCTCTCTCTCTCTCCCTCTCTCTCTCTCCCTCTCGCTCTCTTCTCTCGCTCTCTCTCTCCCTCTCTCTCTTCTCACCCTCTCTCTCTCTCTCCTCTCTCTCTCTCTCCCTCTCGCTCTCTTCTCTCGCTCTCTCTCTCCCTCTCTCTCTTCTCACCCTCTCTCTACCTCTCCACCCCTGCTTATTTCCCCTGGGACTCCTGAATCAAATTTCCTATGACCCATTGGAGAAATGTGACAAAAGCGATGAGGGGGTGGAGACCCCCAGGGGTTTTCCTCATTAGCATAGCCCCATGCAAATAAAATATGTGTGATTGTGTTAGTGTGTAGTGAGTGTGTGTGTGTGTGTGTGTGTGTGTGTGTGTGTTGTATGTCAGGAAAGATGTGCATGTACTGTATGTGTGCATGCTTTTGTGTGTGTCGATGTTTGTGTCTGTGTGTGTACTTCTGGATGCCTTTTATTGTTTTTTTGGAGACATGCATGCTCAGAGACATACACAACTGGTGGCATGTCTTCAAGAAACCAATAAAATTCACCCAGAAGTATTTATAAAAAAATGTTTTAACAATTTTTGTTATTTGTTTCTATGTTGGAAATCTCTACCAAACTAATTAAAATAAAGAAGCAAAGCTCATGTATTGTGAGTGTGTGTGTATGTGTGTGTGCACATGCATTTGTGTTGATGGGTGCACGTGTGTGTGTGTGTGTGTGTGTGTGTGTGTGTGTGTGTGTGTGTGTGTGTGTGTGTGTCTGTGCACATACATTTGTGTGTGTGTGGCTACATTTTAAGCAGCTGCATGGGAGCCTCCTCTCCTCTCCTTGGTCTCTTGGCAGTCCGTCTCCAGAGATTGGGTCCCGTCTGGGATGCGAATGTCAATGATCTTGATGATCTGACCCCTTCTGGCGGTGCGGGGGCTGCTGATAATACGTTCTGATCCATGGGCCATCACGCGTATACAGAGGAAGCACCCACAGACACTAATACACTAATATACAGCCCTTACCTTAGGGAAGCCAATTCAAAACAGCACAGCCACACACCCATCAGAGATGTGTGAGATGTATCATTCACACAGGGGTCTCACTGCTTCACCTTGACACACATATCATCACATGCCTCTGTTTTTTGTACTGGGTGAGCAGGTCTAGACCAGCTGTGGACAGATTTAGTGGACAAAAGATTTTCCCATTTTCCCAATACATCTCTGAATATTCAACTCCCATATTTATATGACCTCCACATCAGTGCAGTTTTCTGCAGCCAGAAAGTGACTCTTATGTTTCTATATTGTTATGTTGAATTGTTCGGAAATTACTTCTATAATGTCTTATAATCAGGGATGTAGTGGAGGCTAAATGCAAGTAAATGCAGTTTATCCACCTCTGAAATTTCAGAAATAGAGTTTATCCACCTCTCATTAGAGTTTATCTACTGTATGTTCACTCTAGGAACCATTTAATACCACTGAAATTGTTATAAACATTGGACAATAACCTCCACCATCATCAAACATGTTCTGAAAAATCTGATACCGCACGGTGCAGTCCACCTCACAGAATTCATAATTTACCCACCTCTTAGGCTATTTTACCACTACATCCCTGCCTATAATCTTCTGATCTGTTTCCTTATTGACATGTTGAACTGAAAGTGACAACTGGGGCCTATTGCACAAAACTAGGATAAGGGATTAAGCCGGAATATCTTGGTTATCCTGGCTCAATTTATCTGTGATCCAGTTGCACAAAATCGGGATAGGGGGCAGCAGGATATGTTATGGTATAAGTTACCATGGTGATTTATTCTGTGGAGCTAGCCTGCTCCAGACCAGGCTAAATTCCAGGATCTATTTAATCTCATCCCTTATCTCAGTCAGCAGTCACCACAAACAGAGACCAATAGTTATTCCACTGCCCACTACACATTGTTATCACATATACCTAGACCCACTGTCATTATTTAAACGTTTGTGATCATTAATTAACTCTTACTCACCATTCATGACCTGTCATGCGACAATATGACGTCACGGGAGTGCCTAACCATTTCGTGCGTGGTGGTCGCGGCACTAGCTGCAATATTCTCCTAAACAGAGGTGTTGCTGTTTGTTGCTGTTGTGAAAAGGCTATTGCTACCTACTTCACACCGTAGAAGAAGCAGTGAAGCCGCTAGTTGCCATGGTGAATCTGTGATCGGTGGCGGGGTCTATTTGAGGGAGCAGTGAGCGCGCACTTATCCAGGATAGGTTTCACCTGGCTTGATGAATCCGTGTCTGCTCATCCTGGCTTGGTCTTTGTGCAACCAATTAAGCCTGTACGCTCTTGTTTTGGATTCATTGAGCGCAGCTCAGTAACTTATCCCGGATGTCTTAATTCTGCTTTTGTGCAATAGGCCCCTGACCAGTGTCCTTCCTCCTTGCACCTGAATCATAATTGCAGGACACAAACGGCTGCAGAAGGAGACCGAGAAAGGAGTCAGAGGGAGTGAAAGTGAACGGGTGGGCCTTAGTACGGCAGCCACATCTCCGTACAGTCATTTCCATCTGACGTGGCTCCTCCAGACTGGAGCCATCCCTGCTGGGTGATCACGAAGTGTCGGCCGGTCACCGCGACGTCGTGAGCCAATGCTGTCTCCGCGGCGACGCGCACACCAGCGGGAAGCGCAAAAGGCAGGCAAGGACAACGACCGGCTCAGGAGTGACCGCAGAGCAGATGCGGGGATCTGACAGCACAGCGCATCCCAGCCACAACCAACTAAAGACCGATCTCACAGAGAGCGAGGGAGGGAGAGAGGGAGAGGGGGAGAGAGAGTGAGAGGAACAGACACAGAATTGGATTATGATGATTTATAACCCAGTGCGGTAAGAATGTTAAGAATTCAAGCAAGGACAAACAAGCAGCCACACTCCAAGAGCACACCCACAGAGGGATCTCACTGATGCTGTATCACAGCCCAGTACGCTGGAAAAAAACATAGCTTTCACCTTGCTCCCATAGAGAAATACTGAAAGACTCTCAGTTGAACCCGCAGTTGAGGGTCGTTGTAGAAGCGTTTGGATATGAATTTGCTGAACATCCCCTGCCAGCATGTGTTTCTGTCAGTCTGTGAAGTAATATGTATTTACAAACATATTTTTTGGATAGGCTTATTTAATATGAACAAACCATTTACAACTGTGTGAACAAATGCTTTACTGATGATAAATTATGTATGAACAATAAATCACTAGTGATGAACAAACCATTAACTAATAAGTAACAAAGTCTTAATAAATTATAAATTGTGTGTAGTTATTATAAAGTGTTACCATAATATGTGACCTTCATCACAAAACAACATTAAGAACCCTATGCATTCCAGTTTTGTCTTTTTTTATGAAATGTGCTTTGAGGCTGTTTTCAGTTTACGTTATTCGTGAGTTCGCAGCTCAGATGACTCTGAGATGGCTTTGTGCCAGATCAGTCCAGATTGACCCGCAATCTGGGTGATGATTTAGCACTATGTTAATAATCCCTAAAGTCCAAAAAGATTCCATTTAATATAACCCATTGCGACATAAGCATGAAATATGCATGACACGCTGAAACCTCACATGGAGTCGAGGGTGAAGGAATATAATATATGGGGTACACTTATGCGCTATAGCTCTCCTCCTGTCATCTGACATCAATCTCTTCCTTTCCTTCTTTCTCCCCTCTCTCTCTCTCTCTCCCCATCTTCATCTGTCTCTCTGTTCCTCTCCCTTCCATCCTAATTCTCTCGCTTCTCTCTCTCCCTCTCTCTCTCTCGCTTCTCTCTCTCCCTCTCTCTCTCTCTCTCTCTCTCTCTCTCGCTTCTCTCTCTCCCTCTCTCTCCCCATCTTCATCTGTCTCTCTGTTCCTCTCCCTTCCATCCTAATTCTCTCTCTCTCTCTCCCTCTCTCCCCTCTCTCCTCTCTCACTTCTCTCTCTCTTGTCACACTGCCTCTGCTCCCCATAGTACACCAGCTCAGCTCCACTCTAATTGGACCTTTGAAATATTCATGCCTGAGTGTGTGTGTGTGTGTGTGTGTGTGTGTGTCTGTGTCTGGCTGTAGTGCAGGTGTGTTATAATAGGTGTGAATGAGAGAGCAGAGACTGTCCCCCAAACCCAAACATACTCTCTCACTCACACACACATAGTGCCCCGGTCCTCAGAGGAGGGGAGGGGTGAGTTGGGGGTGTGGCGTGCGGTCCCCATAAATCACGTCTGAATTTATGGCGAGTCAGGCGTCACCCTCGCACTCGAAGAACAATTAACCAGCCGGGTCGGAGAACGGCAGCGCAATTAGCGTGCGAGGAGCAGGGCGCGGCACCCCGGCACACAGGATGTCAGGACCGCCATGTGTAATTTACCCCCTCTATATCCCCCATGCTCATCTCTCACCTCACTCGGATTTTCTCATTTCTTTACCCCTACTTCCTCTCTCTTTCTCTATCCCTCTCTCTCTCTCTATACCTTTCTCATTTTCATGCTTTTCTTTTCTTGCAGTTCTCTTCCTCCTCTCTCTCTTTCTCTCTCTCTCTCCTCATCTCTCATGTTCCCTCTGCCTCACGATGGATCCCTGACCTGGATACATTACATCATTACACTGAATGCAGATGGAGCTTACATCAGCTAGGGGGGTTCAGCACTCTGCCACGCTGCACATCTCCCTGCTGAATCTCTACCACCACACACAAACAGGTTGGAATATCATAGTTTGTTTTTTTCCTAAATGTATTGCAAAAAGTGATTCAGATATATTCATTACAAATGAAGATAAATAGTTTAACAAATGTTTTATTCTAATCTTGATGATTACAGTTTGCAGCTCAAGGAAATCAAAAATCCAGCATCTCAAAATATTAGAAATAAAGAATTTATAATACAGAAATGTTGACTCTAATCAGCTAATTAAGTCAAAACACTGGCAACGGTTTCCTGAGCCTTTAATCTCTCAGTCTGGGCAGGGCAATGGACTTTTCCACGATTTTTAAATGTTTGTAGATGCACCTGCTTAGCCCCCACAGGTTGGAATCATGGAGGAGCACTGGAGCAGAGCCGGCACACTCCTGCTACAGAGCTCTGAAGAGCATCTACTGATGTCTGAGAAACAGGGGGAGGGAGAGAGGAGGAGGGGGGAGAGAGGAGATTGAAATGAGGGAGAGATGGAGGGGGAAGAGGAAGAGAGAGAGAGAGAGAGAGAGAGAGAGAGGTGAAGAGCTGAGTGTTGAATTCAAAAGCTCTCACCGCAAGCATACAGTCTGATATCTGATATTGAAGTGTGAATGTGTGGAGAGTGGCATGAAAGTAGAAGGAAATGTGATGTGTGGACTCAAAAGCCAATCTGCTCACTCCACACTGATGCATGAAAGACAGAAAAGATCGATTGAGACCCACTGAGACCTAAAGATTGCAACTACTGGGTTATCATTACAGATTATCAAAAACAACAAAGTACAAAAATAAGTATTTTCTTCCTGTTTTGGCCACATCCAACAGACTGATTGACTGATGTTGCAAAATTACATCAGAATTACACATCAGTCTTCAAACAGGTTCATGCTGTAATAAGACCTGTGCGATTGAACAATATAATCTACAGCATGCTAGACCCAGCACTGTGAGTCAGGTTGCATGTTCATGATATCATCAGCAGGGCATGCTGCTGTGTTCTCATTGCCACGGTTGCATCAAGCTCGGAGATGCAGCATCCATGACCTTCAGCAGCATCAGGGCAACACAGCACCACGGCCTCAAGGAAATCCCACACTGGTGGAGAGTCAGCGTTCCTCAGGGCAGTGTTTCCTGTTTCCTGTGAACCGCCTCCACTCACAGGTTGGATGGAATTCCCATTAAAGTGATGATGACACATGGGGCGATATTTTGAGTAATGTTGTCAGGCAATCCCATAATTTCAGTTCTGATGTTCTGATTGGATGCTGGTGAAAAGATGAAAAATGTCCAGGTAAAAAAAAGAATGTTGCCCAATAGCAATGAGAAAGCACTTGATAAACATGACCTAGACATGTTACCCAGCATCATTGCTCAGAAAGTATTGATCAACTGACTCAGAGCTCAGAATTTTCCAGAAGCTCTATAGGCTATTGGCGTGAAAGTCGGAGTTAAGATCACAACAACCCCCCTACCAACATCTGCAAGTCAAGCTTAAAGGGGAACTTGGCAACTATTTCAACGTAATAAACCAGTTTAGAAATCATTTGGATGGTTAAATTACCTGTTCCGGTGAAAATGGTGACTTTTCCCGCTGCCCCTAGCGTCCCCAGGCGGAAAACCAACCTTGCAACATTGAGACTACCGTCCCGGAAAGAGAAGTGAGAAACAAGAAACTCGTTTTAAACCTATGGTTTTAAATCGTGTTTCTTACCTTATAACATACACATTGTCTGCCGAACTTATGCTAACCGTTTAGCTAGCTTGTAAACAAATCCATGTGCTTTATCGTTACCTTTTTCCACAGTTTGAAATAGCATAATGCACAATTTCTCCAGCAGAGGGGGAAATCCTGCCAAGTTTCCCTTTAAAGCTCATGTCAATTACATGACTTATATACCCCTTTTATTACATAATCAATTGTCAGGTATACACCCCTTTACTACATAATCGATTGTCTTGTTATGTCAGTTTCTGTTCAAATACCAGATATTGGTTGTGCAGTCATAAACAATAACGTTATTAGGACCTTGGGAGTATGAGGCTATTGTAATCTTTAATGGTCCTTATAAACAAGTCAATCACCAGTGTGGGTGAGTACTGGTCAGATGGGACGTGTGTGTGTGTGTGTGTGTGTGTGTGTGTGTGTGTGCGGTTTATAAGTGTTAGTTGACCTTGCTGAGTCAGTCATTAACACCAGATAAATGAATAGATTTGGCAAAGAAGACGCTAAAACCCAGGGTCTGTTGCTAACGTGGCTCTTAAAGTAGCTAGGTGGAATTCGGTAGGCTTCTAGTACAGTTCCGTAGTTGTCTGGAACACAACCACACAGCACTCTTTCAATGACCACATGTGGTACAGCATGGTATTACAAGAGAGCCGGCTTATCGCTAGTCAGCTTGCATGCTTACTTCAGTGGACACTGAGGCGTTTTTGAAGGTTTCTTCACATTTTGACATTATTTCTAGGTCATTTATGGATGTTTTAAACTAAAAAATACCACTTGCCATTTTCAAGGCGTTGGAAAGGAAGTTTACTGAACTGCACAACTACCGTACTGTCTGACCTAAACATAGTGTCGCTAATAATCAAGCCAATACAGAGATTGTGAACTCAAAGCTTGTTTGATACACAGTGCAAGAAACATGGAAGGAAACAAACAAACTACTAAAGTGAAAGTTAAATTCATTGGTGAGCACAGAGAAGACACAATTTACAAAAATGACAAAATGTCCCTCTATCATTTGTTTCCCAGAACAGCAATTACCTCAGTCATCATTATGAACCCAGACACTCAAGCAAATTATCACCGAGACACTCAAGTTATTTTTCACTTGTATTTGTACTCGGCTGACTCATGCTTCCTGCTCATCATCAGGTCCTCATCCTCCAGAGCCTGGAGTGCTGACATGCCTGTGAAGAATATTCCAGACAACAGGCAGCAGACAGAGGTTGCCTCACCTTGTGTGTGTGTATGGGGAAATGTCTGGGACTGAACTATCATTCCACCAGGGATATAATTTTCCTTGCACTCAAAGAAGGGGGCTTGGGGGTCCCAAATGTAGAATGGACATACTTGACAAGATGTATGACATGATGATGCTGCAGTCAGAGAACTAATCAGGGCTTCCCTTCTACCTCAGGAAGAGAAAAGTCCCTTTGGCCACAGGCAACCAAAACAGCTTCCTAGGCTTCAGGAGGAAAAGCAACGGTAAACTGGACACACAAGCCACAACTCACACACTGCACCAGAGGTATCTGATGCAGTGGTCACAGACCCATCTGTTATGTGGAGGAGGTGCTCGTCCTGGAAATAGGCTGTGTTTATGATCTGTATATGGACATAACATTTTGTGAAAATATGACTAAATACCAACCTCTCCTTGCAAAGATAAGTGACCTAGGCTATGCATGTACGTTTGTGGCATTGATATTTGGCAGCTTGGGACATGTCCACAAACTGACTGTAAGTGGACTAAGACTGGCAGGGCTATCAAAAGGAAAGTCTGGCAACTGGCAACATTCTGCTCCATATCAGCTGTGATCAGCAGTCATGGCGTGGCGTAGACAATGCTTTATGTACCCTTGAATGTCAAAGCTGTATCACCTCTGAGAATATTTTGAATCCTTTCTGTAAGAAATTAGATTGGTGGATTCAAATGTGTATGGGTGTGTATGTGGTTATGTGTGTTTGTGTTTGTTTACGGTGCCTCATATTATCTTCCCTCCAGTCTTAAGAAGCCTCAATTTTAAACCATCTGTCTATCTGAGAAGAAGCATCATTCACATGTTCGGATTTTCACATTCACCTTCTACCATCAGTCCCACATATTCACACAAACCTCCACGATAGCAATATTTAGCCTTAAAACAGCTACCACATTTCACACCTCTTCAGAAGAGAAAGACTGAGAGGGTTGTAGTCAGTCATTAGCACACACCGCGCACAGAGCTAAGTTAATATGTCTGACTGCTCCATCTGTGCTGCTGCTTGATATAATTGGGCAAGGCCCGCTGGTCATAGATGAAGCACTGGCAGAAGAAGCTGAAATACAGGGTGGATCAGTTGCACAGTATTGGATGCTGTTAACTAGAGATTGAGTGTGAATTCTCTAAGGAAATCACCATACCGCTTGCTGTCTTCATGCGGAATAAAATCCAGGACACGTGTTGGCACAGGTGAAGTGGAGTGAAGATGTAATCAGGGTATTCTACCCAAACTTTAGCAACGGAAAGACTGTATCATTACAGCTGCATAAAGTGTCAGAATATGACACTTGTGTGAGGAGTTGGAGGGGGAGGGAGAGAGAGAGAGAGAAGTTCAACTCAAGACAGCTTCAACTCAACCTCTCGCACTCGGATCTGTGTTATTAGGGAACCCGACTGACAGATTGGTTCAAAATCCAAATCAGAAGTCTCGAAGTGTGTGCGTGTGTGTGTGTGTAGCTGCGTATGCATTTGTGAGACACAGAGAAACAGAAAGAACGAGAGAGTGTGGATCTCTCTCTCTCTCTCTGTATGTGTGTGTGTCTTTGTTTAATCCCTTTGTATAATCAGACAGAGGGTGTCAAGACAAGCTGTCCTGTGAAACGGATGACCGCTCACATCTCCCTAACGGGAGGATGAACTGTGCGGAGAGACACCCGGCTTAACCTCCCTCCCCATGGGAGAACTCAAACCCTCACGGCGCTAACAAGAGCACAAAACCCAGCAGCGGTACCAGCATGCAGTGCATACACATCTCAGTGAAACCTCAAGTACATACAGCAAGTACAGTATACTCTTGAGTCTGTTCTCATTCCAAAAGCAGCTGTGTACTGTAGAATGTACAGTTGCCTAGGAGTTGGGATTAGAATGTTGGACGCTGCAAAATCAAACCGATTACTTTCTGTTGAGTCATTTCAGTTTTGAATGCTAAAAGCGTACACCAAAGACATAATATGTGCTAGCATCTGCCATATTGATGCCTTACTATACCGTATATACTATACTATACCTATACTATACCATACAGAACATCTATTCATTACGTTTTATTTTTTGTAGAGATACCAACTGAAGAAATTCCATGTGTACTAAGACAGAAGTAGGCTACATACTCTTGTCTTTCATTGAGATACCCCCCTTTTTAAGTGAGACAGTTTTAGGCATACTTTCAGTGGGCTTAAAGGCAGCTGTTGTTCTATGAAGGATTTGGGAAGTGAGACAAGAGCTTAGAAATTATATTGACAGGATGACACTGTTACATCATCAATTTTTTTCCCACCATCCACTTGTCAGGTTTGAGCTGCAGAGGCGTAGTGAATGAATCGGATCCGTCTGGCGACGCACGGGGATTATGGAGATGTCTCCCTAGATGGGCAACCTGGGAGACAGCTACCCAGCCAGAGGTCACTGAGTTCAGGCACTGGCCAGTGTGTGAGATGAGGATCAATAGGACCAGCTTGACTTTCTCTCTCTCTCCCTCTCACACATTCTCTCCTGCCCTTTCTCTTCCACTCATACACTCTGTCTCTGTCCTTTTCTCTGTCTTATCTCTCTCTCTCATTTTTTCCCCCTCTCTCTCTCTCTCTCTCTCTCTCTCTCCCTCTCTTTCCCTCATTTTCTCTCTCTACCCACCCAAGGATAATTGAGGACTGAACTCAATTAAAATGATTAAAGCAGAAAAGTCAAACACTATTTAGCTGCGGTGGTGGAGGGCCCGTTGATATCGGTCATGTCCTGATGTATTGACAAGGACGGGTCATCTGAACGGAGAGCCGACCTAATCAAATCCGGCGTCCGGATCCATACTGGAGCGCTTCCCTCTGCCGGATGCTAATCATTCCTGATTGGGAAAAAAAGGAACCCACAGGTACCACCTCTCACCTGTCAATGGATCTATCGCTCCGATCGATCATTTAAGTGCAGCGGGTGTTATATGAAATGGCAACTCAGTGGACACACGTAGAAGCGTCCGTGACAGATCTGACCAAAGCTGTCGACGTCTTTTGACACTAAGGCTTCTGCTAATCGCCCTCACTGAGAGAGGGGAGAAGGGGACATAAAGGAGGCGCTTGACCTTAATCTCATCTTTAGCCTTAATTATGAAGCGGAGGGCCTCTCAGCATGTCAGTCACAACTCAGCTGAACACGGCAGTTCAAGATGGAGCGCCGCAACGTTTCGTAAGACTGACCTTGTCAGGAGATCTGGAGTGCAGCTGTCGATGAGTGCAAGGCACCTCCTCATGCAGGGACTGGCCGCTATACTATGTTAAGATGGGAATCTGGTCATGCAAATGTCAACAAATGTGCTGTAATCTGCAATCGAATCAGACCACTGAGTCTGTACTGTACATGTGCAGTTGAGCTTCATATAGTTTTAACACATTTATGATAGAACCAGCTCAATGTTTTTCTAGGTTAAACCTGTTTAATACATTTAATTATTTCAGATCAACAGTATGCCACTACTTTTAACTGTCCAAACACTCGTCTTTTGAAAGTAGTGTGGGTGGTGTTTTGATTCAAGGCCATCGCCGACGGATTTGCATCTCATATACTACTAATCTCACAGATCTAAGGGTACATCCTGCCACAGTGGCATACAAATGATCTTCAATCAACACATTCCATGTAACATGATCGGCTTTGATCTCTACAAACATCACAGTGGAGGCAGGTTCTACAGTACGTAGTGCACACCTGCATTAAGGTTCTCAAAGCTGTGGCTTTGCTAACCATACAGTCTTCTTTGTCAGCAATCAAAACTATTTGGTACCAGAAGCTCTTTAAACATAGGCTATGATGTGATGACTGTTTTGAAGAGATTGCAGCCTGACTCCTCCTCGGAGATGCTTCCTTCCTAGAGGCTTGAATGTGCTATCCACCACCATCGCATTTGAGTATTATCCAGGCATTTTAGCATTAAAGGACAACTCCGGCAATTCTTAACATAGAGCCCTGTAGATTGAGGTCACAGAGTGTCGGTACCTACCTAACACTGAAGGTTAATCAACAGGGCTATATTAAAAATGGCCAGAGTTTTCCTTTAAGTCTTACTGTACATAAAAGACACACTGTTTCCAGTCCCCTCTCACATCTACACCATCCCCTCTCTCACCATATACAACCACAGTTATAAGTTGTTAGCTAACGCTAGCGTTTGTATCAACGGTCTTCTTGTCTCCCTTTCAGCTCACTAACAAGGAGAATAAACTGGCTAAATGCACGTATAGTATAGCTGGTAATTACTTTCTCCCACAGCCTGGGATTCTGAAGGCTCTTAATTTGTGACTTTTATTGTGGATGAAAGTGTTCACTAAAGGAATAAATGTGAAGCTAATTAGCGTGTTGCTGGGAGCCATCAGAGAGGGGTTCTCCCTCCGTCTCTCTGGCCCCGGGAATACCAGTGGTTTGTGTTTGACACTAGCACAGATTGTGGAGGCTCCCTGTTGGGTCCTATGTGGATTTACCCTGATTATTTGCCCCTTTGTGCATCACAGGGGAACTCACAAACTTCATGAATTATAAAAACTAAGACCTCTCCTCCACAATTTCTGCTCTGTTGGTAAATGGGTGTGTTGTTTGTGCAGATTCCCTCCAGGTTCTTAGGGCGAAAAAGGGGAAGAACACTATGTGAGAGAAATTCATAAAAGGTCGAGGGGCTTTTCAATCTTGCTTAGCAAAGGTTCTGATACCTTAGCTTCTTCTCCTGCACAGGTCACCCTTGGAGAGAGAGAGAGATAGAGAGTCACCTTTTCCTCTGGAGCCGAGGTCATAGTTCTAGGGTGGCATTTTTGTGGTATGTATTTATCCAATCCCTGGCTAATTGATAGAGAGAGAGAGAGAACAAACGATAGAGAGAGAGAGAGATAATATATTCCAGGCACAGTACCAGATGTTTTTCTAATGCTATAGTTGCTCTATGTTACCAAGACATCACACAAATGAAAAGATAACAGGGGTGATATCAATCATGCTAAGTACGGTCACACAAACATTCCCCGCGAGTCCCTTTGTACTGTATGTTCCAAGAAAATGATCAAGTCAACTTTATAGTCAACTTTATACAGTAAGTTGAAACAACATGACTCCAGATTAACATTTTACACAAAGCACTCAGAATACTACTCAGTTATGCTAAACAAATAGACACACAATACAACACAAACACATACAATATGAAGGTGTTTACCATCAGTGTTTGGAATAACGCCTTTTAAAAGAACGGCGTTAGGTAACAACGTTATTTTTTCAGTAACGGGGTAATCTAACTAATTACTTTTCCCGTCGTTATAACGCCGTTAACGTTACTGGACGTTAAATGCGGTGCGTTACCATGCATTGATTGAATAAACTGTAATCCGAACGCACCCCTGGCTCACAGCTAGTGAGGAGGTGGGTTAATGCGTAAGCGATTATGATTGGCTAAGGCAGAGTCATGTTTCATGGTAGCCAATCAGAGCCAGTGATTTTACACACTTGCCAGCACACGTGCCACAAACACACACGCAACAGCTAAAATAGAGATTCGGCGAAACAGCAGAGGTCTGGAGCAAGGTGGAGATATAAGCACTACTTCAAATTCATTGTGGTCAAAGGCAAGAACGTGCATGTAATGTGTACATTATGCCCAGGAGCGAAGACTTTGTCGACATCCGTTGTAAGCAACTCTAATTTAATGAAGCATCTCACACACGTATCTAAAGCTAGTGGCCAAAAACACCGATACAGGTCTCCACCACAGATGATAGCTCGCCAACCACTAGCAAAGAAGGACTCGGAGCAAAGTCCTCCAAGCAGCAAAAGCTAGATCTGTCTGCCTCACAACAAAAACCTATGACACAGGCTGAAGTCAACCGTAGGTCTGTCGATGTGCAATATCTTGAATTTCCCCTTGGGGATCTATCTATCCAAATTATTTGACATATATAGCAACTTTTTTTTAACAGTAACGCAAATAGTTACTTTCCCTGGTAACGAGTTACTCTTATCATAGAGTAATTCAGTTACTAACTCAGTTACTTTTTGGAACAAGTAGTGAGTAACTATAACTAATTACTTTTTTAAAGTAACGTTCCCAACACTGTTTACCATATACATGGTAGTAGCAGTCTAAATTGCCACAAACTGGTCAGCCGTGTACTCCTCTCACTTTGATTTTGACTTGAGGGAACCTCTCTGCAAGACATTTAGATGGCAACATTAAGTTTTAGAGAATAGTTTGCCAGACAAGTCCAATAAATCACTATGAATGCTACATTGAAACTAAAACCTACTCCACCACAAGGCCCCCCAACAAAGAACAGGCTTCCCTCAGTCTCTCTCCTAACGTGGGGGATAAGTTTACAGCAAGTGTGAGCAATCTCCATTACTGTCCCTCCTCATTACTCTAGTGGCTGTCCACAGCTGGGTTTGGTCAGCATGGGATTGGCTGGCACTTAAGGCCAGCATTCAAAGCCCCTCTGCCCTAATTTCATAATGATTTGACCTCTGATCCCCCCATTGTACGAGGCTTAGGGAGGATGGGCTGAGACAGTATTGTGTGTGAGTGTGTGTATGTGTGTGAGTGTGCATGGAGACGCCAGGGAATGGAGGTCTTCTCTGACTCAGTGAGTCTATGGAGAACACATGGAGTTTATATGGAGGATGGATATGCTTTTAAAGAACAAACTGAGATCTGTGTGTGTTTGTGTGTGTGTGTGTAGTTGAGTGGGTGTGTGCCGTATGCAATGTTTTCTGTACCCATGAGTGTATAAGCCGTATTTCACCTCTGAAAATATTTGAATCCTTTCAGCAAGAAATGCAATTGGAGAATTCAAATAATGAATTAAAATGTGTGTGTGTGTGTGTGTGTGTGTGTGCGTGTGTGTGTGTGTGTGTGTGCATGTGTGTCATCATAATGTAAATGTTCCTATATCTGCATGAGTGTGTACATAACTTTATGTATTTCACCTAGTTTCTATCGGAAACGTGCTAATTACCAACCATTTCGTTCGAAAATTCTTAAAACAACGATGTTTTTTAATACTCCAAAATAACATTTGCTAAATGAACCTTACATTTTTCAGTAGCCATAGGTGTGTAGATTTGAACAAAATCTAGTTTGGTTCTTACCGGGGCTTTTACTGCCTGAAATATCCGATTTTGTTTACCACGCTTGGAGGTTAGTGCTGGGCTGGTAGGTGCTTATTCCCAACCTTTCTCAGGCACATGAAAGGTTAGCCCGAGAATTCGGCAAATCAAAATTCCACTGGAGCTCCAAGCGGATTTGTATACGCAGCCTTACAACACTGTTTACAGCTTTTCGAGTCACGGTAAAATTTAATTTTTGGTACATAGCTAATTTAGATAAACTTATGGTGTGGGTGCTTGCGTTTCTTTAGGAATCCGCCATCTTGGTTTGTATAGAAATGAATATTAAGTGACACGTACGTAAGAGGTTGGACATACGTGACGGATGGTAATATGTGACGTTCCTATACATATCTAAAGCCTTTCTACGCTTCCCCAGGTCAAACACATGCTTTGTGCATCACTAGCCCAACGGCTCTAAGAAATTCCCTCCGATGGCCACGCCGTGACAGGGGCATTAAAGCCACTAAATGCCCACCCCATTTAGCCCCAGTGTTTATGGGCCCCAACAATTAAGCTGACAGTTAATGGTCATGCTGCAGACGTGGGGAGGAACTTCAGCATTGTCTTACGTCACACTACACACACACACACACACACACGCACACACACACGCACGCACGCACACACACACACACACACACACACACCAAGCCATTTTTAGATAGATTCTCGCAAAATTCAAAGGGAGAAGAGATGTCTTTATGCCGTATTATCTATCTAAAAATGAGGTGAAAAATCACCGGAGCAGTGAGCTGCCTGCTACAGCGGCGCTCGGGGAGCAGTGAGGGGTTAGGTGCCTTGCTCAAGGGCACCGTGGATGTGGGCATGGGAGAGCAGTGTTCAACCACTTCCCCCGCCCACATTTTTCCTACTGGGTCGGGGATCGGACCGGCAACCCTTCGGTTACAAGCCGCCCCTGACAACTGAAAATAAAATGTGATACAATGAACAGAAAGCCTCTTCAATGTACATAATCGCCATGTAGCCTTAATTAAATTAATACATGAAAATAAAGTTGTGGGTCATGTTAGTAAAGGAGATGTTGCTATTCCTGAGTCAGATGTATGCTACAGTTAAGTTATGTTGGCCATTCATCTAAAAATGCTTTTCTAACGGATGCCAGAAACTGCTATTATATTATGACCTAAGGGTTAAGCCTGTTACCATTGCAAGTTTTGGGTTACCAGGTACATATAGGCTATAACAAAGTGTTTCTGAAGAGAACGTTGAATTGATGGTACATTCCAGGTAACCCGAAACCCGGGTTTTCACAACACTCTACCTGTGAAAGTGCCCTGGAACGGCAGTCAAACCCGTAACTTAGTACCCGTGAACTCAGATCGTTGTACTCCCAGTTACAGTTTTTGACGTCACACAATGTACCTTAAACTTTGACGATGATGTCATCGCCACACCTCAGCTGCCCTGGACTTGCACTTATAGTATTGCCTAACAATACTAGTTTTCATACATGACATTACCTACGATTACACTCCGTAAGATAAATATCACAACTGAAAGGCGCGAAGGCCGATAGCTTATGACTTGGTGGACTGAACACTGTTTTTCCCGGTGGTTTTTTTATGCATTCTAGCTACTGTCAGTGACGCAGGAGAACTTAAGTTATTAGGAAAGTGCAGTGTAAGTTTAGGCTACATTAATTTGTGCGTAGTGCCAGTGTCATTCATTTATTTTACATGTCTTACAACATATATACATGCATTCACAGTCGAGTGAAATCAGATTTAAGCATACAAAGACGCTTAGAACTCACGTTAGGCCGATGGTAGCACACTGAATGCAAATGCGCGATTTGATGCAGGCAAACGTATTGACTGTTACTAACGAAGGTTTTATAGCAATATTATAAATGTGGCGACAGAATAGCCTAGAACTTGGGTAAGCCTTGCGTTTAGTAGCTTAATTGCGGTGATAGCCAAAACTAATCACGGACTATCCTACAACCAAAGAAAGTAAAGGTGATTAGTAGGCCTACCTGCGTTAGCCAAATAAAGGACGGGACTGCACCCTTCACAAACTGTAAAATAAAGTTTATTAGTTTTACAGTTGACTACAGTTGACAGTTCACCATCAGTCCACACAAACAATTCTGGTTTCCCTGCACTAGCCATTTCGTCGTAGCCTATTCTGTCTTAAAGCGCAAGTTTTGGTCAATTTCTGTAAAGAAACAGTGCCACCTATAGGCCTGGGGTATGAAGTAACGTGTTGAGTCGTGTTGAGATGGATCCGTTTGGACGCAAATATTCTTGATATGGTTCCAGGGAAGACGGAGGAAAAAGATCGGTTTGGTACGTGTGGACTAGGCCTGAGTTACCTCTCAGTGGAGGGGCCAGAACAAGGAGCAAATGGTCACTTTATGCATGAGCGGGTGTTGGGGATCTTTGGCCATGGCCAGCTAAGACAATACAGATCAAACACAGGGATCCACACATGTAAATTGAATGCAAAAGGCATTCTTTAGAAATGCATAAGGTTTGGGCAAAAGACGGGCCTTACAATACTTACTTATACTTATACACACACACTCACAGTAACACAAAGACCTTATCATTCATCACACTGTAGTCACTAGGCTCCTGTGTGTGAATTTGGGTCCTGTGTGTGTGTGTGTACAGTATGTCTGTCTGTGTGCGCGCATGTGTGTGTGTGTGTGTGTATGTCTGTCTGTGTGTGTGTGTGTGTGTGTGTGTGTGTGTGTGTGCGTGCCTCTGAGTGCATGTCTATAAGAAAGACAGCTATTCAAGCAGGGACAACCTTGAGGGCAGTACAATTAGTCTGGCTTTAATGACTGCCTTTCTCACACTGAGGAGAGTGCTTTTTTTACAGTCATGACAAACATGTCATGAGGTCCTGTGTGTGTGTGTGTGTGTGTGTGTTCATGCATGTTTGTGTGGCTCCCCACCCTTTAAAAGGACTATATTGGTAGTGTGTGTATGCCTCTGTTTGTGTGTGTGTGAGTTGTGCTTGTGCGAGTGTTCATGTCTGTTTGTGAGTAATGGGCAGCTGGAAAGGTTTTGTTCACAAAGAGATAAATGGCTGTAAGTCTGGCAGATAAAGAGGTGTTAACTGTGTGCAGCAGTGTGTGTGTGTGTGTGTGTGTGTTCCCTGTCCTAATCAGAGCAGCAGCCATGTCTTTCATCAGCTCTCCAACCCCCTCTCCACCCACCTCCCCTCTCTCTGTCTCCCTCCATCCCCTTCTCTACCTCTCCCCTGCCCCCATCTCTCTCTCTCTCTCTCTCTCTCTCTCTCTGACAGTCCGACACCCACCTCCCCTGCCCTCCCTCACCCCTGCGTGGAGGAGCGGAGAGAGGTGAGGTGATCCCTGCCAAGATGGAGGAGCGGAGAGAGGTGGGGTGATCCCTGCCAAGATGGAGGATAGAGAGAGGAAAAGAAAGATGGATACACAGACATGGGGGACGGACAAATGGAAGACCCACTGGTGCGTGGGACATCATCCCTTTCTCTTCCCAGAGTTCCTTCCAACACACACACACACACACACACACACACACACACTCTCTCTCTCACATACACACATACTCTCTCTCTCTGTTTCTCTCTCACACACACACATGACACATTATGTACATAAGATGTGAAGACCTGGACTGCATCCTGTGCATCATGTGTCAGCTTGACTCCTATAAATATACATATATATATATATGAATCACCTGCACTGACTGTGCTCTGGGATTTCTAAATGCATAGAATATACTCTTTAATTACACGGCTCTTCACAAGGCAAGTAGAACGCTCCATTGGCTTGAATGGGATTTCCCAAAGTTCTACGGTAAAATATTTTCATGTAATTACCGCTGCAAACATATAATTACCGCTGTCAATGGCAACAGGTTTTGTGCTTCTGATACGTCTTTCATATCACTACGCAAGGACTGGAACTTCATTCAAAAGTGAAAGCAGACGGTTGATCAGCTGTGTTCTAAAGAATGTTTGATTCAAGTTCAGCGTGTGTTGTTGCAAACTATTTGTTTCTCAGCAAATGCCACGATGAACGGTAACAAATAGGCTAGGCTATGTAGGCTAAAGTCATATCGTGGGGAGTTTATTATTTCGTTTTGGCAGTAGCAGTGTAATAAGCGGGATAATGTATAGAACGCCGGTCATTATTGGGAAAATAAGTCCCTTCAGGGCAGAACAAGACCCCTCTGTTGCACGTCGGGGTCCGGTTCGCCCTGTCGGGACTTATTTTCCCAATAATGACCGGCGTTCTATACATTATCCCTTACATATAGATATACAGTATAAATATATGCATAGACAATATACATAGGCATGTGTGTTGTGTATTCATTCTAAGGCAACAGTCCCATAATACACACAAACCTGGAATGTGTCTTTTGATATCTTCTCACAACTCCCTGTTCTTAGGTATGAGACATACTCACTGAAACACACAGCAACACTTTACAGTAACCTGCGAGGACAAATATATTGTTGCACAGGTATACACATGTAAGGATACACACACACACACACACACACACACTGACACACACACACACACTCTTCAGGCACTTATGTGTGTGTGTGTGTGTGTGTGTGTCTGTGTGTGTGTGTGTGTGTGTGTGTGTGTGTATCTGTGTGTGTGATCTCTTCCCTTCTTTATCCTGGCAGCTTTAGTGTGTGTTTGTTTATGATTTGCAGCATAGGGAGAGTTTGGGGGAAAAGGATAGTGAAGACCGCAGTTCACAGGAGAATCCTAGCGACTCCCAGCGTAACTGTTTGTAAAATGGAGTTAATGTGAGCTCTTCTGTCTCCCAGTGGACCTGGCTGTCAGCTCTGCTATTGTTTCGCTCGCATCTCCTGTCTGACCTTGGCTCTCCTTTACAAAACCAGCGCCTCTCAGGGAGATGGTCTCCCAGACACAGCAGAGCTTCACTCTTCCACCAACACATCTCACAGTTTTAGCAGCATCATGCATTGGGATTACTGCAACTACCCAGTCTTGGAGGATGAAGATGATAATGATGATTGTGTGTGTGTGTGTGTGCGTGTGTGTGTGTGTGTGTGTGTGTGCAATTGTTTTTTATTTTTCTTTTTTTTTAACTGGTTCTTGTGTGTTTTGCATAAGGGAATTGCCATTGTGTAACTGCATTTTTGAGTCTTTCTAGTCTGCCTTCATACCAGTGACCAGTGTTTGTGTGTGTGTGTGTGTGTGTGTGTGTGTGTGTGGAGTGTGTGTGCAGCATAGGCTGTGCACATACTCTGCAACACAATATCTATTTACTTCATTGTGTTACTTCACGTCACAACATCTGCCATATTAATAAACTCAACACTGAGCAAACACTAACAGCCAGCTATTCCCAGGACAGGGGTATCCATTCTACAAACATAAGCATGCACACTCTTTATGGATCTGCGGTGGAGCTGGCAGCCCATGACAAAAACATGTCATGAGGTCCGTCTTCGCTGTGCTCTGAACGCACAGCAGGATGCGATATCAAGCCCGTCTGTATGAGATAAACATCTGAGATTTTTCTCTCTGACTACTGGCCAAGCAATTATGCCAGGAAAGGCAGCCTGTGTTTATCTTGCCTGATAAATGGGAGATCTCCCAGTGCCGTGTACAGCTGTGTGTGTATGGGGTGGGGGGGGGGGCAGGGTGGACCGAAACAAACTGAAACAGGGCCTGAATGGCTTTGAAGCCCAGCTGAGAGTTATCGGGTGGCGTATGGAGAGTATGCTGCATCTGTATGAGAATAGTTGAGGTTCGGATGACTGAAAGGGGTTTGTGTGTGTGTGTGTGTGTTTGGGGGTGGGAGAGACCTGGGTTGCCCTTGCGCTGCAGGGTCGGGGAGCACGGAGCAAACTGGCCGGCGATCAGAGGCAGCCGGTGTCTCTTGCTGTCACTGGACCACAGATGAGTCACACGTTCAGCCGCACATACACACAGATACATAAGTTACACACATTCACAGATGAGCAGCACACACACACACACACACACACAGATACATAAGTTACACACAGTCACATTGAACCTTGATACTTATCTCCCTCTTCTGAGAAGGCCAGAGAGAGAGAGTTTGTGTCTGTGTGTGTGAGTCCTGTCCTGTAGGGTCAAGCTTATCTGGCTACACTCTTAAAACGAATGTTGAAAACAACACAACTTGCATTGTTTTTAACACATCTCTGTGACAACAGTTTGTGTTGATTGCTTTTTTATTTGTGTTATATGTGTGGATATATATATATATATGTCTGAATTCTATGTTAAAAAATATATTGTGTAATTTTCAGTGATGTAGCCAAAATGTCTTTAATAGTCAATAAATAATACAACTTGCATTGTTTGTTTTTAACACATCTCTGTGTCCAGATAGGGACAACACATTTGTTTTAAGAGTGTACGCACAAACAAGGGCGTTTTTCATCCACCACAGACTCCTCAAGAGTCGGGGGAAATCAGTCCTCAGCCAGGGCCTGAGACAGTGTAAGACACTTTACCCTCTACTTTCCATAGCTATAAATGCAGTATGTTATCTTATAGCTACCAACCAGCATAGCAACCAACATGATTACCCTAGCAACCAGCATAGCAACCACTTTATTTGGCATAGCAACAATCATCTTTACCCTAGCAACACCCTAGCAACCATCTTAATTACCCTAGCAACAACTTATCAACCACTAATATAATGTCAACCTAGTAACCACCATAGCAACCAACATTACCCTACACCCATCATAGCAACAGCTTTATTTAGCATAGCAACAACCAAGTCTACATGTACCTTACCAACACCATTGTAACTATCTCTATCTCTAGCATAATCTGTTTGACCTCTGTATGATATTTTACATCATATATTGCATTTCAATGCACTGGTAATTGCTTGGAATTGCATTTCTAATTCTGATACAGTATATGTTTTTTTATGTGTTGAACAAAGAGTTTGTGAGATATTCCACCTAAATGAATTGAGATGAGCCCTAGAGTTGTATGCAGTAATGCTGGAGAACTGGAGAAGAGAGGGGAAGAGAGGAAGAGAAGAGGGGGGTCTCCATCTCTCAGCCTTCCTCTCTGACAGGACCACTCTGTCTGTGTGCTGATGGACCTGGTCTCAGTGACATGGCCAATCTGCAGTAAGTGGACACAGTTTGGATAAGATAGCCCCTGAACTGACTGGGGGAAGAGTTAACACTTTCCCACGCCAGGGGAAATCTTCCTCTCTCTCTCTCTCTCTCTCTCTCTCTCTCTCTTGCTGTCTCACTCTCTCTTTCACTCTTGACTCCACTCTGTCCTGCCCATACAGCCCCGACTCGTCTATGTGTAAATATTTTATTCTGAAATGAAGGCAAACGATTAATCAACGTGGAGTCATTTTTTCTTTGTTTTGGTGGCAAATGATCTCACCTGTCTTTGTGAGGTGCTGCAGGTTTTGAACAGTCACCTGCCAGATTTGGCACGGCAGACTCTGAATGCATAGCTATTTATAATGTGTGTGTGTGTGTGTGTGTCCTTGTGTGTGAATGGTGGTGTACATAAGTGTTTATTTTTTTTCGGCTTACATGTACTGTATGTGTTCATGATCCTTCACTGTGTGTATATGTATGTATGAGTGTGTGTGTGTGTGTGTTTGTGTGTGTATGCCTCCTGTTTAGTATGCAGTCTGTGTAGTTGTGGGAAAGTGAGGTGTCGGGGAGTGTGTGTGTGTGTGTGTGTGTGTGTGTGTGTGTGTGTGTGTGTGTTTGGGGGGTTAAACACACACATCTTTGCCTGCTGGCAGCTAATCAAGATTAAATAAGAGCCGCGCGCAACGCATCACCTCCCCTGCTGCCGTGACAACCGTAATGAATGACAGCTGTACAGTCGGGCCCCTGCCTCTCATGCGTCCATTAATCACCTCACCACTGTGTCCGTGGCAGCTCCCCGGGGGTCGCGTCGACACTCCGTATCTGGTACTGGTCCTCCCTGGACAAATAACAACAACAGCATCTGACTTTGCAGTCAGC
>NC_063196.1:30574135-30616635 GCF_017589495.1 Alosa alosa | reverse complement strand
GGTTTCAGCTCCTGGGTTTTTAGTGCCTCAAAGTGGAGGGAGTTCTTGGGACTGCTGTTCAGGTGCATCCAAAATTTCAAGATTCTTTTTTTTTTTTGAAAAGGTAAAGCCAATGGAAAACGGCCTAATTCTGCCCTGCATGCATTATTTGGTGTTTTTGATTGGACTTTTAGTATAGATCGATAGAATTCTGCATGTAGGGCTTCAGTTGGATGCTTGTCCCATTTCATGTAGTCGTGCATACTGAGTGGACCCCAAACCTCACTTCCATACAGCGCAATAGGCTGGATTATGCTGTCAAATATTTTGCACCAGATTGTAATTGGGATGTTTATTTTGTGAAATTTTCTTTTAATTGCATAAAGTGCCCTGCGGGCTTTTGCTTTTAGTGCATTAACTGCCATGCTGAAACTTCCTGATGCTGTAATGATTAGACCAAGGTAGGTATATTGCGTTGTGTGTTCTAGGGCGGATCTCTCTTCTCAACTGTCTCTCCCCTTTTTCTTTCCTCCCGCTCGCTCTCTGTCTAGAGTTTGACCTTTGACCCAGGGCCTCTAACGTCCAACGCCAATGGCCACACTCACACATCAGTCCAACACCCCCTGTTTGCCATCCTTTAGCAAGGCTGGGCTTAGATTGGGGGAGGCCATTGACTCACACTGGCCTCGGGGAGATAGATCAGTGGGCCAGGACATGAAATATTTACACAGGCCATTTCATATTACCTCTATGGTTTTCATTTTATCTCTGCGTTTGGTAGAGACAGAGAGAGAGAAGAGAGAGAGAGAAGGGAGAGAGAGAGAGAGAGAGAGAGAAGAGAGAGAGAGGGAGCGAGAGAGAGAGTTTGAGAGAGAGAAAGAGAGGGAGCGAGAGAGAGAGAGAGTTTGAGAGAGATAAAGAGAGGGAGTGAGAGAGAAAGAGAGAGAGAGAGGGGAGCGAGAAAGAGAGAGAGTTTGAGAGAGAGAAAGAGAGGGAGTGAGAGAGAGAAAGAGAGGGAGAGAAAGAGAGAGCAAGAGCAAGAGAGAAGGGAGGGGGAGAGAGGTAAAGGCCCAGGTTGTTAAATGTTTGATGAGTCTTCAGAAGAATGAAACGGACTGCGAAGGGGAGGGTTTCTCTGTGTGTGTGTGTGTGAGAGAGAGAGAGAGAGAGAGAGAGAGAGAAGGTGTGACATAAGCTTGAATGATTTAGTGAGACATAGTCTAATCTCATTGTAGAGGCTAGCGAATGGCAGCTGTGAGGAAGTGCACTGATTTAATCACATCTCCAGATACAGAATGACTTTCTCTCTCTCTCTCTCTCCCTCTCTCTCTCTTTCTGTATGTCTGTATTTTGGTGCTTCTGTGTGTGAATACATGTGAGTTAGCTACCTAAGCGGGGTTGTTTTGTATGTCTGTGTTGATGCGTGTGTGGTGTGTGTGTGTGTATATATGTGTGTGTCTTTGTGTGTGTGTGTGTCTGTGTGTGTGTGTGTGTGTGTGTGTGTGTGTGTGTGTGTGTGTGTGTGTGTGTGTGTGTGTGTGTGTGTGTCCGTCCGTGCGTGCGTGTGTGTGTGTGTGTGTGTGTGTGTGTGTGTGTGTGTACAGGCCATGAGGTGATCATGTGCTTTGATTAAACAGAGAGCTGGTCAGAGGGGCCGTGGCCTTGGCCATCGATTTCTCAGAGAACAGATTGACTAATGACCAATTGGGGAACGGCCGGACGACCTCAACTAATGAGCCAGAAGAGGTCAATGGAGACCAGCAGTGGTCTCCATGGAGATCATGCTCCATGGCACCTTGACCATGGCGTTCAGGGTGAGACTGTGTGTTAGGCTTATGGGTCTGTGTTGTGGTCAGATTGAACAAATGTTTGATGTTAATTCTATGGATTTGCGTTGATTTGATTTAATCCTTGCATGGTGTGTATCATGATGTTAAAACATGTGCTGCCTCATCTTCATTCAAGACTCAAACATTCAGTATGCTGTATTTATACTATTAAGGGATAGCGACTGCCGAGGTGTCCCGATATGGAATAAATGAATGAGGCGGACGCAAAGAACTCTACGACACGCAGCGCCAAGTCCATTAATTCCGTATAACAGGACACCTCGAAGGCCATTATCCCGCTTATCACCCGGTTGCCACTATAGGCGTTAAAACGCGCAAAAGAGAGCAGCACTGCGGTTTAAAAAGGAGCCGACTTGTTCAGTTTGTTGTACTACTTTCTTTCTTCCTGACAGGGATAACGGTGGTGGGTAACTAAGTTGTTTACAGTAGATTCTATTGTTGCTACGTACTGTTGTTGTCCTAGTTCCATCGTCATTACTATGGTTGTTATAGTTACCATTCAATAAATCATTGATATGGGATGGTGATTAATCTTTTTTACCAGATCTACTTCATAGGTGTCCCCGATATACAGAATTGATAGCCACCCCACCAGCCAGTCAGAGAAGAGTATTTCATGTCTCAACTATATACAACTAGTTCCTATTAGTGTGTGTATGGATGCTTGCGTGTGCGCAATGGCGCCTGTTGTTGAAGAGGACACAAGAAGGACAGAAGTCTATTTTCAATCCCAGGCGGCTCTAGGATCCAGCCTCCCACTACCACGGCCCAAACACACACCCCCGACACACAAACACACGCATCTAACAGCAGCAGTAACCATTTCAGTAGCTTTCATGAGCAACCATTACCCTTCATTCACACCTAACACTGATCTGAGGACTGTCTGTTTCATTCATGTCAGAGATTACAAAGGTATACTTTACATTACATTACATTACATTACATTACATTATGGCACCATTGTGAGAATCACTAGAAAATAATGACTTGACACATATCGACTAAACTACTTTTTCATCTCCAGATGCACGGCTTTTAGTTCCAGATAAACATGGGTGGGGAGGAGGAGGAGGAGGAGGAGGAGGAGGATGAGGAGGAGGAGGTCACTGGCACTGATGCCTCCTCTAGCTGGGCTGCCTTGGCACTGGCTTCCCTTTCATGTGAGAAAGCAGGGCTTCCCTCGCATCTTGGCACACACACCACAGCACATCACAGACAGCAGCAGTCAAATTGAGTTATGAACTTATCTGACATCTGTGTGTGTGTGTGTGTGTGTGTGTATGTCGCCTGCAAGTCGGGGGCTGGTGGGGTGCTGCAATGGGATTGTGTGTGTGCGTGTGTAGTGGTTGATCTTCCAGCGATCGCTGCATCAAAGTGGGGAGCAGGATGAACTCTGCCGAACCCCACGCCCCAGCAGGGGGCACCGCTCAGCTCCGCTCGGGGTAATTAAAAATGGATTCGGGAGCCGCACGCCTCCTGTGGCGGCCCAGCGTTTGAAGTGCTGCCACTGAGCATGTGTGGTGTGTGTTTGTGTGTGTGTGGGTGTGTGTGTGTGTATGGATGTGTGTGTGTGTGTGCCTGTGTGTGTCTGTACAGCACATATATGTGTGGGCACACGTCTGTTTCTATATATATATATGCATACATATGTGCATGTATGTGTGCAGACATATCTGCGTGGACACGTGTGTGTGTATGTGCATGTGTATGATGTCAATGTGATCTTTTTGGCATCCATGCAAGGCTAGGTCAGGGGTTCTCAAACTTTTTCCACGACAAGGCCCCCCAAATACCACTAGGTTCTGGCCAAAGAACCCCCATCGACAATACTACGGCAAATGTAAAAATACATTAAGCTAATCTAATAATCATTTTAGCCACAACCACATCGCGATGGAGCATACAGTGTGTAAAAATTTTATTTGGGGCTTTCTGCTATATGAGAGCCATCACTCTACTATTATTCCCAGTCATTATCATTGGAAATATGTTCAGATATGCGTCACATTATTATAATGGCATTGTATAACAACCCTCATAGTATATTTTAAATGTTTCAAATGTATTTATTTCTTGCTTTTATTTTTCCTTCCAACTTGCTGAGGCCTTCCAACTTCCAGGGGGCCCCGGCCCCCACTTTGAAAACCACTGGGCTAGGTCACCCCCTGCAATTGCAGTGTGTGTGCTTTTGTGTCAGCGTGCGTGTGTATATATGTGAGTGCATTTTTCTGCGTCAGTGTGTGTGTGTGTGTGTGTGTGTGTGTGTGTGTGTGTGTGTGTGTGTGTGTGTGCGCTCCCCCCAAAGAAATGGGTGTGTAAAGTGTTTGATCTGATGGCCCCCCTCAGTGCAGAAGCTTAGAGACGACCAGCCCTCCTCTGCGTGAAGTGTACGCAAGAGTGCTCAGTGAAGTTCACTACAGTGGCTTGGAGATAAGAGAAGTTAAGCGAAGTCAACTCGGGTTACGGCACAGCACAGGAACAACACACACCGCAAGGCCTCAGCTAACTTCAGTACTTTTGAAAAATAGGAGTTAAAAGTGTTGTGTGACAGGCAAGCCTGGGTTGATCTTTCGGTGTGCTTTTGTCCTAACTGTACAGTTCTCATTTACTGGTAAACCAACACCAACGCAAGCACCGGCACATCTGCAGTCTCCAGCAATCGCCTTTGACATTTAGTGACACTTGCAGAGATAACAACAACATTAGCTCAAAAGCACATCGTATAGTCACACAGACACCATGCAAATACTACAAACATTTACTCAAATCCAAGTCCATGGATGTGAACATTACAGTGTGTGGAACTGACATGTTTTTATTTTAATAAAGCAGAGCAATGGAATAAAGAATAAAGAAAAATAAGCAAAAAGGATAAAAGTCAAACATGTCTGTGTGACTAAGAGAACATGCAGTGCATGTGAAAAACAGGAGGAAAATCTCCCAGGGGTCCATTTCCACTCCACTCCAAACAGGCCTTCAAGTCAAAAAGCCCCAAAAGAATAGGGACGATTCACACAGAGGTGCGTTCAGTGTGGCCAAACAGCGGCGAACATTCGTGGCGAACACTTCTGAACAGTTCAATTTGAACGATTTGGTGTAAACATTCCATTATAACGGCAACACTTCGTCCAGCTCACGTCACGTCCAGCTGCATTGTATGTTCGCGGAGAACTGCCTCCTCAGACTGCTTGCAAGTGTTTGTGAATTGGAACGCACATCAAGTAGCTCCCATTCACAGTTTTATTATTTGATTTGTTGCGTTTTCAGCCGTACGGCTCTTATTCCTTTTGGACACTCTCGTACCCTGCACCCATCCGATTTGGGCCTGGGATGTGAGTGGCCTTAGCCTGGAAGCCAGCCCGAAATGAGAAGAAGGATGTTTTGGTTCAGGATTCACATTAGGCTATTTTGTTGCTATGGCTATGTCAGGCTAGAGTGGCCTTTCACTGCTTCTAGTCAAAAATATATAAATCAGTCCATCAATTAATCAATGTATTGTTTAAAGTGCAGTATCGCCATGCAACATGGTCTGTGAATCAAGCTGTTTGCCACAGTATGTCTCAGGCCTGGTGGTGGCGTATGGCTCAGTCTGAGACACTTTATTTGTCTCCCAGATACTGAGCCAGGCCTGTGAACAAACACGAGAGGGTTTTGGACTCCAAATACCGTATGTGTGTAAGATTCAAATCACACACTGCAACCACTGTATGTGTGCATGATTCAAATCACATGTGCATGTCTTACTAATAAATTCTACACTTGCTGTCACTTTGTAAATCTTATTAAGGACAGCAGTCTCCCAAGACACTCTCACAAAGACCTGCTGGTCAGGGGGAGGAGGCCGGTCCGGCAGGGTTGTTTGGTCAATGCTGCCGCAGGTCGGAGGGACCCCAGGTGACATTTGACCTTTGCGGAACTGACCAAAAAGGGGGAAAAAAACACCCCAGGAGATTGTTCCATGAACATGTCAGCCCTTACAGCGAGTCGATACCAATTCCTCTGTATTGACCAGTACAACCAGGCAGCCATCACTGGGAGTCAGGGGTGCGTGTGTGTGTGTGGGGTGGGAGGTGACAGGGTCCTGACATTAATCTTGACCTGAAACCCTAATCTAGACCACACACTCCTCCACTCCCCCTCTTTTGCATCCCCTCCATCCAGCGCGGCTCTCAGTGGCCCCAGGCGGTGTTAAAACAACTATCTATCAGGGCGGGCTGTCAGGCCAAGCCCACAGGCTTTGGGGTTGTTGGTGTGTGTGTTTGCCTGTGTGTGCGTGTGTGTGTGTGCATGTGTGTTTGTGTGTGTGTGTGTGTGTGTGTGTGTGTGTTTGTGTGCATGTGTGTGTCTGCATAGATATGTGTGCATGCGTTTGTGTGTGTGTGTCACAGAGTGCATGCATGTTTTTCTCCAAGCCCATTAAAATGCATTCTCTTTCTCTCCTTACCCTTTGGTCTCTTTCACACACCTCTATATCCCTCTCTCACTGTTTTTCTCACCTCCTTCTCTCTCTCACACCTTTACATCCCTCTCTCACTCTCTTTTTCTCACTCTCTCTCTCTCTCACCTCCTTCACTCTCTCACACCTTTAAATCCCTCTCTCAATCTCTTTTTCTCACTCCTCTAAATTCCTCTCTCACTCTCTTTTTCCCACTCTCTCTCTGTCTCTCTCTCACCCCCTTCACTCTTTCACTCTCTCTCCTCCCTCTCTTGCTGAACTACCCATTTTCTCCTCATTGTCTGTATGAGGACATAACAAAACAATGTTGATAAAAACGTACTTGTCAATTGACAATGTGTAGTATAGTATGAAGAAGGAGACAGAGAGAAGGAAAGAAAGAAAGAACAGAATGAAGTGGCAGTAAGCCTGACAGCAGAGGGCACTGTCCAAGAGCACAGAATGTTCTGGAAGCCTCAAGCTCAGACCAGGGCCGTGCAGATGGCCATCCTGTCTCCTCTCATCTTCCTTAAAGTTCTCTATTGATTTTGGCCTAGATTAAACTCCCATAATAAAACATGCATCAGCTTGGGACACAGACCTCTGATATGTCGCTGTTTCTGGGTTTTCGACGGATTTGGGCTCGCATTTTTCATGACACAGCTCCCCCTGCAGCTTCGGTAGCAAGTGACTGCTACGCTAAACCCCCACTAGCTAGCGAGCTAACCATCAAGAAACCAAGCTAAACACATACAGGGCTCACAATAAAACGGTCGAGCAAACACATTGTTCAAGAGACTATCAAACCACATTAGTTCACCCAAGGGTAGGCTACTTACAATTTCAACAGCAACAAAGCCAAGTCGGCGTCCGTTTTGCAGTCTTCTTCAAAACTACAATCTGACTACATAGGCGCGATTGGATACTTCCGCTGAGTCACATCCGGATGAGTTCGGACCGGAACAGAAAGTTGCATATTCGTTTTTTCCGCGGAGAAGCGATAGGGGGAGACGAAGCACCCACCATACGACCCAGAAAGTGTTGTAGAACCATCAGAATGACTCTCAACCTGCATAATTAAGGTCATTTTTGCTAAAATTGTTGCATAGTGCTTCTTTAACCCACAGACTCCCAGACTCCCCACATGACTCAAATACTGTAACCTCAGTTAAACTGTACACTGGTTGTACATAGTCTCACCTCAGAAGATAATGAAGACACCCCTACTAAATAAAATACTGTATAACTTGCTACTTGGTGTAATCAAATGCAACAAACATCATACTCAGTGAACAGAACAGGACGATATATAACATTATAAAACAAATGATATGTTATAAAAATGGATGTGGCAGCTGTTACACAAGGCCCTCTGGAGGGCTTTCAGACTTACATAAATATGTTTTTGAGTGAATGCCGCATCTGTATATGGGAAGGCTTTTGACTGGTTTGGCCAATGTTCTCTGTCTCTCTCTCTCTCTCTCTCTCTCTCTCTCTATATATATATATATATATATGTAATTTCAGAGAAGACATATGTGCAGTAGATGTATCACACATACATAGAGTTCTATGATGATTTGCATGCGCTGCAGTGTACTGGCATTACGCAATCCTCAGTGGAGTGCTTCAAACAGAGCTCTTAGGTCTTAGGTCTTAGAAACACAAGCAGAGTTTCCGAACTGAGCTGGGCCCGATCCGGCTTTGATCTGGTGCGGATGCGGCTGAGTTGGCCCAGATCCATTTCGGAACCATCCCCTATCTAGGATGCTCGATCCTCTGGCCTGTGCTCTCACTTGTTCTCATGCGTGCGTGTGGGTTGAGGGCCAGACGAGTGGTGATAAGTTACTCCATCACGCCGGCTGCCCTGGAGCTGCTGTTCCTGCATGGATGTGAGTATAGGGGCCCCTCCACTTCCAAGCCCAGTGAGAGCGTCTGTGCGTCTACACAGCTGTGGGAAGGGTCAGACTATCAAGGACTTTTTCTTTTCCCTGTGCTATATCAATATGCAGAGGAGGAAAGACTGAGTTGAGTGGCAGAAACTTTTTAGCCTCGATGCACAGAAATGGTCAGTGCCACTTCACTTTAAGGTGACCCACTTTCCAATCACTTACCATTCCGGTAAATGACTCCTTTGCAAGGGTATACTGCACTCTCTTGCGGATTCAAAACTGAATAAATGCATTAATAGGATTCAAAACATGATTTCATCATGTACTGCATGCCAACTTTTGAACATGGAGTTTCGCACAAGGAGTTTCAAGTTATACATGTCAGGAACTGTTTCTAACAAAACTAGATGTACCGCAGAGCGGTACAAAATATGACCACCGCCCAGTCCAGCACATTTTTTCCAGAAAAATAAGTCACGCTTGTCAAATTGTGTTCATTTCCTACTTTGTTCCTTTTTTGTGTGTTTGTAATTGAGTGTCTGCAGAGTGTGTGGTTGTTTTTGTGTATATGTGTTTTGTGTGTGTTTTGTGTGTGAGTGTGTGTGTGTGCGTGTGTTTGTGTATGTAGGTGTGTTTGCCTGTGTGTGCATGTGCATGCATGCGTACATATGTCTACTGTGTGAGTATGTGTCATACGTATGATTACTGTGAATGTATGTGTGTGCGTGTGTATCTGTTTATGCACATGTGTGCATATGGAATGGGTTAACATGACCCTGGAGGCAAACATACGCAAAAAATTGGTCATCCTAGGCCCTACGGTTCTCAAGATATTCACAGAAAACTCTGTTGGTGTATGGTCACTAAATGTACACGTTAATTATTTTATTGTATGGCCCCCCATGAACGAAAGTTCACGAAACTTGGCATGCATTCGGAGGGTGTCATAATGATCCTACACTTTCAATTTCGTGCAGTTTTGAACATGTCAGCCAGAGATATTGTGATTAAAACACCTAATTTTTTGCTTTTTAATTTTTAACTAGGTGGCGCTATACATGAAATAAGTGGTAACGAGATGGGTTGACATGGCTTCTTAAGACCAACATACAAAAAAAAGGTGGTCCTCCTAGGCCCTACGGTTCTCGAGATATTCACAGAAAACTGTCTCCGGCCACCTACAGGCCAGTTGGTGTACAGTAACATAAATTAATTTATTGTGTGGCCCCCCATGAATGGAATTCCACGAAACTTGGCGTGCATTCAGAGGGTGTCATAATGATCCTACACTTCCAATTTTGTGCAGTTTTGACTATGTTAGGTCACAGATACCTGCGATTACAACACCTCATTTTTACTTTTTTTGTGTTTAACTAGGTGGTGCTATACATGAAATGATGTAATGGGTTGACATGGCCCCTTAAGATCAACATACAAAAAAAGGTGGTCCTCCTAAACCCCACGGTTCTCAAGATATTCACAGAAAAACTCTGTTGGTGTATGGTCACTAAATGTACACAAGTTAATTATTTTATTGTATGGCCCCCATGAACGAAAAGTTCACGAAACTTGGCATGCATTCAGAGGGTGTCATAATGATCCT
Organism: Alosa alosa; assembly: GCF_017589495.1. Taxonomy (NCBI): domain Eukaryota; kingdom Metazoa; phylum Chordata; class Actinopteri; order Clupeiformes; family Clupeidae; genus Alosa; species Alosa alosa. The sequence continues at coordinate 30,606,873 of NC_063196.1, read as the reverse complement.
ACACTTTCAATTTCGTGCAGTTTTGAACATGTCAGCCAGAGATATTGTGATTAAAACACCTAATTTTTGCTTTTTAATTTTTTTTAACTAGGTGGCTATACATGAAATAAGTGGTAACGAGATGGGTTGACATGGCCTCTTAAGACCAACATACAAAAAAAAGGTGGTCCTCCTAGGCCCTACGGTTCTCGAGATATTCACAGAAAACTGTCTCCGGCCACCTACAGGCCAGTTGGTGTACAGTAACATAAATTAATTTATTGTGTGGCCCCCATGAATGGAATTCCACGAAACTTGAATGCATTCAGGGGGTGTCATAATGATCCTACACTTCCAATTTTGTGCAGTTTTGACTATGTTAGGTCACAGATACCTGCGATTACAACACCTCATTTTTACTTTTTTTGTGTTTAACTAGGTGGTGCTATACATGAAATGATGTAATGGGTTGACATGGCCCCTTAAGATCAACATACAAAAAAAGGTGGTCCTCCTAAACCCTACGGTTCTCGAGATATTCACAGAAAACTGTGTCTGCCCTACCCTCCTTTCGGGGGGTCCAGTCCAGCGGAGGGGCTACAGATCAAAACGAAAAACGATGGTTCCATGGTACCCATGTGGGGCTACATGCCCACCAAGTTTCGTGTACCCCGGTCTTTCAGTGTCCCGGGAATCATTGACGGAAATTTGGCCATGCGAAAAAAAATTAAAATAAATCTGACTAAACCTATATGACCGCCGCTTCGCTGCGTTCTCAGTTGATCACCTCAGATGAGGGCAGCATCACCCATGGGTGACTGTGTCATGATAAGAGCTGTGAAAATGTGCGTTGCATGTGTGCAGGTGGCAGAGGAGGAAGCGCACTCACTCAGAGCAGCACTCTGTGGGTTGTGTTGTGGTGGGGACGGAAGTGCCTTCCCTCTCCTGCTAATTCCTGGAACACAAAAGTGACTGTGCTGTGTCTTGAAATACTCTCAGGTAGTTTCCACCATCACCGCACACACACACACACACACATACACATACACACATACTCACATGCACGTACGTACACACACAGCATATCATCTGCAGCATATCATCATCTGAGCAGAAAAGCCAAACAGCATACATGCCACAGACATCTCAGTAGTAGAAACCCAGAACAATCCAGAACATGAAGACTGGAATGTCCTTAGGTTACAGGAAGAACTCTCAAACTATTATGGTCACCTCACTCCAGTGTAATTATGGTGTCTGTCAATGTGTTGGGAACTGACCATGTGATGGTGACTAACTTCCCATCCTCCGGTGATGTCACGTGGCCAATCTTTTGAAAGTAAGTGTAACGCACACCAAGTATTATTTTTTTTTTTATTTAGCGCTAACATACGATCTGATGAAGGCCCAAGGCCAAAACATTTTCGCTAAATACAAAAACACTGTGGAGCCAGAGTATGTGGCCACACTTTGTCACAGTGATGTCATAACATATGTTAGCACGGCTCCTATTGCACAAACTCATCATCATGACATCATCTCCTGAGTGCCGGTCAGAACACTCTCTCCATGACCAACATCTTCATGAGCTGGCATCTCCCTGCTGAACCAGTCGTTGGCATTCTCTCTCTCTCTCTCTCTCCCCCTTTCCTTCTCTCCCCTACCCTCTCCCTCTCTCTCTCTCCCCCTCTCTCCATCTCTCCCCTCTTTCTCTCCCTCTCTCCTTCTCTACCCTCTCTCTCTTGCTCTCTCCCCCTCTCTCTCTCCCTCTTTCCTTCTCTCCCCCACTCTCTCCCTCTCTCTTCATCCCCCTCTCTCTCTCTCCCCCTCTCTCTCGGTGGTGACACCATCATCTAGAGTCGCCTCACCACCATCGCCACCGCCATCTCTCAGGGTGACATCATCCTCTGCAGAGCTCTGCTCATCACTGACGGGAAGCTGGGGAGGAGAGGAGCTGACTGTGGATTCCAAAGGCGCTGCGCCTCAGCTAACGTGTGTCTGATGAAGCCTGGTGCAGTTGTGGGAAAAGTAGATAGCGCTGGGTATTCTACCTGGATGGCAGCCACAGCATGAAGGAGGAGGAGATGCATGAGCGTCTGGTTTATAAATAACTTATGATGTCTGCCATGCCGAGCGTGAGGGCTGAGGTATCTGTCATGCACCTGCAGAGTGAAACAGTGGTCCATATTTTGTTGGGAGACTGTAGGGAGAGGGAGATGTACTTTCAGTTTTTGATTCTGTAGATTACCAAGGTGATGGGAAAGTAATAGATAGATAGATAGATAGATAGATAGATAGATAGATAGATAGATACTTTTTTGATCCCCAGGGGAATAAAGTATCTATCTATGCATTGGAGGTTGCTTTACACTGTACTTGCATTTAATAAATCCTGCAATTCAATTGTTCACTTAAATTGTCCAGAGCCTACTTGAATATAATACCTACAATATAATTAAGTCACATTTCATTCCTCTATTTGTGTTTTAAAACAGTCAAATAAAAAAGGCAGAGTATGGGGCCAAGCACATTGCCTCTGAGTCTGGATGAGAGGAAGTGACATCATCTGGTTGTACATCGACAGAGCTCAAGTGGATCATCATGGAGAAGTGACATCAGCACTTAAGGGAAAAAGCCTTTGAGACAGCAAGGTAGAGGTGGAGAATTGCTAGATAGATAGAAATATTTGGAAATTAAAAAGTGAATTTTGTGAATTTTGTGAAAAAGTGGAAAAATAAATTTGGAATTTGTTACTGTATGTCATCATTGATTCTAGTTACCCCTCTCATACATATATGTCGGTCTGTTGCTGCTCCTGGTCTGTTGCATTATCTGTGACTGTGACACATGACAGCGTCACCCACTGAAAGGTCTGAAAAGTCAGTGACAGTGCGTGCACACATACGCACACACACACACACACACACAACACGCACAAGGACATGCAGACAAGCCAGATTGGGGTGCATGGATGATGTAATCAACTTCCTTTGCCTTCCTCAGCATCACCCAGAGAGAGCCCAGTGAAGACAGCATGACTCACCACTGACCCGCTTCCTTACTCTCTCTCTCTCTCTCTCCCTCTTAATAATCCCTCTCTCTTTCTTTGTCATGCAGTCTGTGGAATATGTTTGCACTGACAGCATGTTTACAGGCTTGTCAGAAAAACAATAGTGTGTAGTGGCCTATATTCTCACGTGGAAAAGGTTACTGGAATATCAGTAAGTCAGGACTTGTGACTTCAACACACAGCGTTTGATTGGACTGAGAGATCAGAAATCAGAGTTTTGCCGTGTTGGCATGGTTGGCAGTGACAAAAAAGCAGTAGCAAAAAAGCCCCAGATATATCAGTGTTTTAAAGAGTCGACAGGAAACCACCCATATGAAAAAACTGTAAGATTCATATACAGCTAACATATGTCTTTATTTAAATCGGGCAGAACTACAGTCTATGTTTCATATAAGACCAATGCATGTCATATGCAATATAATACTGTTTATACACTTTTATACTAAAAGATTTTGGGCCATATAAGAATACCATCAAAATTGTACATGCAAAAAGTATGTGATAATACAATATATTATGATAGTGTAGGAATTAGCAATGAAATGACAGATTCATATATTATTGTAGATTATTCCTGGAGTTTTTCATATGGAAAATTGAGTTTTTATATATGTTATAAATGTTTTTTTCATATATTGCCATCTAATTTTTCACATCAGAGACAATATTATTATTATATAATACTTACATATACTTTTTGTGTAATAGTCCAGTTGCATTTGGGGTTTAAGTGCCTTGCTCAAGGGCACTTCATCTGAGGATGTGGAAGTGAGAGAGCGCTGTTTAATCACTCCCCCCCACCCAGATTTCCCCTACCAGTCAGGGATCAAACCTGCCACTCCTCAGTCACAACTGAAGGGACTACCGGTAGGCCAATGATGCCTTCATGCAATCAGTAATGAAAACACATCAGTATTTATAAAAACAAGATATTGTCAACAAGATAAGTAAGTCGGGGGGAAAGTCGGGGACGATTCCAATGACCCAATACTGACTGGACATTTTAACATAATATTGTAATAACTATTTGAGGGGAGGAATTACATCTTTTAATAAGGCTGCATCCCAAACCTGCACAGTCAGACATACACATTTGTGGTGTAGAGGAGAAATGAGGAACTTAAAGGTCCCATATTGGGAAAACTTCACATTTTCAGTGAGTTTACACATTTATTTGAATATCAAGCACAAATGAACTGGAATATCCATAAGAACCCAACCTGCTTGACTGAGACCATTTTGACTGCGTGCCCCTGACTTGTGATTTCAACACACAGGATCCTTGGTAGAAGATGGTCTGTGTAGATACAGTATGTGTTTGTGATTGAACTGAGAGATCAAAAAGTTTTTTTTTTTTTTAACTGTGTTGGCAGTTTTAGCAGCAAAGTATTTAGCAGAGACGTCACATGTAAGTTGCCTGAGGGGTACCCACTTCCTGGTGAGAAATGGCAAAAAAGATAAAACAGATATCCATCTGTTAAATGAAGACTCAACGAGAAGCAAACCATGCCACTGTGCTACAGCCAAAGACAGCATAAGTCAGGGGAAAGTCCAAAACATTCCATCATACCTGTACTCAATTCATATTAGTCATTATAGCTTTCATAGGACATAATGACTAATATTAATTTGATCAGTGGGGTTATCTGATCCTTTCATAGGGCCCAACATTTCCAGAGATATTCCTGGCTACAGCTGAAATGTGTATCAGTGATGTGTGACATCCGTGTTGGGGCCATCTGCTTGCACACTTTCTGCTTGTGGTCTGTCTTGTCATTTCAGGCATGGTGGCGTGGGCGTGGCCAGTGTACCCGCTGGTGTTAACTGCTGTTCCCCTGGAGGGGAGCTGGGTTGCTGTTTTGGGCCTCCTTGGGGTTTCGTTTTATTCGTTGGTGTGTTTGTTTCACATTCACACATTTCAGTTCTCATCCATATCACACTAATGCACTACGCTGACATACTGACTCATTCACATTGCTGACATGGACATTTCACTCGTTTGTTTATTTTGTATAATAAATCTTTAAAAGTTGACCCTTCAATTTAGTTATGGCCTTTGAGCCAGGCCGTAACAGATTATTCCCAGTGTTCAAATAGTCTATCTGGGCTATAACAGATGATTCCCAGTGTTCAAATAGTCTATCTGTTTTTTTTTCTTGTAAATCTGTTTTTTCTTATTTCCCTGTACTTAGATCAAGGGTTTTCAAATTGTATGTCAAATTAATAATCATAGCAAAACATTACAAAAATCAATTGAAATTGTAAGTGTTTAAAAATACAAATCATAGTTGTAAAAATACAAAATAAACTAGATGTACCGCAGAGCGGTACAAAATATGACCGCCGCCCAGTCCAGCACATTTTTTCCACAAAAAGAAATCACGCTGAAAGGCCTATATGATTCTAACTGTCTCACTAAATTGCATTATCCACACTCAGTTCTCACTGGTATCTGCTAGACAACAAGTACCAAAACATGATTAGTTCATAGATTTCACATGTAAAATTCATTTTATACAACCCCACCTCCATCTTGCCTGTTCATAATTCTGAGAAATTCTTGATTGTTTGTGTTATGTTTATGTTATGTGTGTGTATGTGTGTGTGTGTGAGTGTGTGTTTGTGTGTGTGTGTGTGTGTGTGTGTGTGTGTGTGTGTGTGTGTGTGTGCGTGTGTGTGTGTGCTGCCTGTGCCTGTGCATGCAAGCACATATGTCTACTGTGTGAGTATGTGTCATATGTATGATTACTGTGAATATATGTGTTTGAGTGCGTGTATCTGTTTGTGCACATGTGTGCACATGAAATGGGTTAACATGACCCCTGGAGGCAAACATACGGAAAAAAATGGTCATCCTAGGCCCTACAGTTCTCAAGATATTCACAGAGAACTGTGGTCTGCCCTACCCTCCTTTCGGGGTCCAGTCCAGGGGGGCTACAGATCAAAAACGAAAAATGACGGTTCCATGCTATCCATGTGGGGGTACATGCCCACCAAGTTTCGTGTACCCGGTCTTTCAGTGTCCCGAAATCTTATTGGTGTATGCGCCACTAAATGTACACATAAATTATTTTATTGTAAGGCCCCCCATGAACGAAAGTACACAAAACTTGGCATGCATTCGGAGGGTGTCATAATGATCCTACACTTTTAATTTTGTGCAGTTTTGACCTTGTCAGCCAGAGATATTGTGATGAAAACACCTAATTTTTTTTTTTTTTATTTTTAACTAGGTGGCGCTATACATGAAATAAGTGGTAATGGGATGGGTTGACATGCCCCCTTAAGACCAACATACATAAAAAAGGTGGACCTCCTAGGCCCTACGGTTCTCGAGATATTCACAGAAAACTGTCTCCGGCCACCTACAGGCCAGTTGGTGTATAGAAACATAAATTAATTTATTGTGTGGCCCCCCATGAACGGAATTCCACAAAACTTGGCGTGCATACAGAGGGTGTCATAATGATCCTACACTTTCAATTTCGTGCAGTTTTGACTATGTTAGGTCACAGATACCTTCAATTACAACACCTCATTTTTACTTTTTTGTGTTTAACTAGGTGGCGCTATACATGAAATGAGTGATTATGGAATGGCTTGACATGGCCCCTTGAGATCAACATACAAAAAAAAAATGGTCCTCCTAAACCCCGCGGTTTTCGAGATATTCACAGAAAACTGTGTCTGCCCTACCCTCCTTTCGGGGGGTCCAGTCCAGCGGGGGGGCTACAGATCAAAACGAAAAACGATGGTTCCATGCTATCCATGTGGGGTTACATGCCCACCAAGTTTCGTGTACCCCGGTCTAAATAAAAAAATAAAAATATATGACTAAACCTATATGACCGCCACTTCGCTGCACGGCGGTCATAATAATAATTCAGTGTTGCAATGTCAGACTTTATTTGAAAGTTTTGATATTGATAATTGGTAATGAAACACCACAGTGACAATGAAAATGATGAAGACCATAAAGAAAGAAAGAAAATACAATGACTGACATTTAAATGCAGAAAAGCAAATAAAGGGAAATTAAAAATGTAATTTTACTGTATTATCAGACATTCTTTCTCATGATTTTCCCTACCTGCTGTTCATCATCATCATGACCACCATCATGACCACCACCACCGCCATCATGACCACCACCACCACCACCACCACCACCACCACCACCACCACCACCACCATCACCATCGACCACCACCACCACCACCATCACCATCATGACCACCACCACCACCACCACCATCATGACCACCACCACCACCACCATCACCATCATGACCACCACCACCACCACCACCGACCACCACCACCACCACCACCACCACCACCATCATGACCACCACCCACCACCACCACCATCATCATCATGACCACCACCACCACCACCACCACCACCACCACCACCACCACCACCACCATCACCACCACCACCATCATGACCACCACCACCACCATCATGACCACCACCACACCACCACCACCACCACCACCATCACCACCATCATCATGACCACTACCACCACCACCACCACCATCATCACTACCACCACCATCATCACCATCATGACCACCCACCACCACCTCCACCACCACCACCACCACCACCATCCATCATGACCACCACCACCATCATGACCACCACCACCACCATCCCACACCATCATGACCACTACCACCACCACCACCACCATCATCATCATCATGACCACTACCACCACCACCACCCACCACCATCATGACCACCACCACCACCACCATCATCATCACCACTACCACCACCACCATCACCATCACCACCACCACCATCATGACCACCAACATCACCACCACCACCATCACCACCATCACCACCACCACCACCATCACCACCACACCACCACCACCACCATCACCATCACCACTACCACCACCACCATCATCACACGTCCCCGTCCTCTCGGTCTGCTCCTCCACTCTGTCTGGTTGCCATGGTAGCCTGCTCATTCTCACCTCTTCGTACAGCTGAGGAGCCTGTTGTCCCTTTTTGATTCTCAGACTGCACACGATTATGATGCCGACCACAAGCATTAGCCCACATCCTACCAGTGAAGAGTACACCTTATAGAAAGTAGAGTCCACTCCAAATGGATGTTTGTACATGAGGTGGAAACGTCTTGAAGCACACCGGCTTCCAAGCTGCTTCGAGAGGCACCTGTACACTCCATTGTCCTCTGGTGAGAGGCTGGATATGGTGAGGGAGTGCTCAAGGTCGGACGTGTTCACTCTGCCTCTCAGCTTTTTGGGCATGTCCCAGAAGCCCCGAGAGTCCAGAATCTTATTCTCAGACTCAGCTCCTTGAAACCACTGAGTTGACAGCACATATGTTTCACAGCTGACACAGACAAGAGTAGCACTGTCATTCTGAGAGAACATCACACGTGTTGGTTCCAGTACCACACAGACAGAGAGCGTATGGGAACCTTGCCGGAACCCTGCTTCGCATTCATAGAAACCAGAGTGGTCGGCCGTGACTGATGGAATGACCAGAGAGTAATTTTGTCTGTCAATGTACATTTCCTGAACAGAGTTGAGGAGGCTAATCATTACTAGGGAGGGGTCAAAAGAGAGACGTTTACCTGGAGTTTGCCATTCCACCCTTCCTCTGTACTCAGAGTGAACAGGACACAGAATGGTAACAGTATCCCCTGGTGAAGGAAAATGTTCCTTATGAATGGATTTCTGAATCGGAATCCAAGGCTTCAAACGTGCAATGCCAGATTCCACTGTAATTACCTTTAGTGTCAGGCACTGCCCATCTCTTCTAGTGAGGATCCAGTATTTTTCATAGTCCGCGTTATCAATGGAGAAATGGATGGTGGAACTGTTGTTGACCACTTTCACTCCACTTTGTGAGCCACCAGGGAAGATTTGAACATGGTGAGTAACATTTGTCTTGTAGATCTCCACTGTGTCCCCCTGACTCGGATCAAATGATGTCAAATTGTATTCAAATGAGTAGTGTTCATAAATTTTCACTACAAAAGGTCCCAAATGGCTTCTCTTGTGGCAAAAGGTCAACTGGAAGTTGCAACTAAAGTGAAGTGTCCCCTCTCTCCACGTCTCAGCTTTGTATAGTCCACTATCTGATAGGGTAAGATTCTTTAGCTTGAATCCGATTAGTTCTCTCCGAGTGCCGAATCCAGAGCTAAAACACTTAGCTCTTGCTGTTTCTATGACTCGGTCTCCAGAGATGTCAATCAGGACCTGCGGGCCGTCTTCAGAGCTCTTGTAAAATACATGTCTTACACGCTCTTCAGTCATCATCAGAAAATAAAACACAGCATTTTCACCTGGACATCCAAAAACAATCTTGTCCATCAGACTGAGTTGAGCGAAATTGAACTGGAACATCAGTAAGAACCCGACCTGCTGTGTGAATGTGGCCATTTGATCTGTGCGCCTCCGATTCGTGACTTCAACACACAGCTAGTAAAAGATGGTCTGTGTAGAAATGTGCTTGTGATTGAACTGAGAGATCAAAAAAATTATTTAGCTGTGTTTGCAGTTTTGCCAGCAAAACGGCAGTGACTGAAAAGCCACAGGTCTGACATAAGAGAACTACTCCCTTTCTCGTAGTGATAAGAAAAAAAAAAAAAAAAAAAAACGGGTATAAAACTGTTTTTGAAGAGTCAACAGGAAACCAGCCTGTTCCACAGCAGCCAGGTACACTTCCTGGTAAAAAATATATATAAAACAGATATCAATCTGTGAAGACTCAACGGGAAGCAAACCATGCCACTATGCTACAGCCAAGGGCAGCATAACATGAGGGAAAGTCCAAAACATTCCAACATACCTGTACTCGGGTGGCCTTCATAGGACATAATGACTAATATTAATTTTATTATTGGGGTTAGCTGATACTATATCCTTTCACAGGGCCCAACATTTCCAGAAATGTGTATTAGTGAGGATTTAAATACATATAGAGAAAACACATATTACATATAGAGAAAACAAATTACATATAGAGAAAACAAAATGCAGTTAGCATCTTACCAGAACTGTAAAAAAGCAGAAAAGTTCAATGTAAACAGTATAGACAGGTAGCGCAGTAACAGTAGGCCTATGACATATAGGGCCTGTCCACACGAAGACGCTTTTTAGGTTAAACGCAGAGGTTTTGCTTCGTCTTGGCCGAGAGTCCAAACGAATCTTGTAACCGCACTGCCCGAAACCGCACTTTTTTGAAACCTGGTCCCAGAGTGGAAAAATCTGAAACCGTAGCCCGTTTGAATTCGTTTATACAGCGAAACCGCACATCCTGCTTGCGTATTGATGATGTCATCGCCACACCTCTAACAATACTAGTTTTCATATATGACATTACCTACGATTACACTCCGTAAGATAAATATCACAACTGGTGCTGCGCAGCGCCGATAGCTTATGACTTGGTGGACTGAACACTGTTTTTCCCGGTGTTTTTTTATGCATTCTAGCTACGGTCAGTGATGCGAGAGAACTTAAGTTATTAGGAAAGTGTGGTGTAAGTTTAGGCTACATTAATTTGTGCGTAGTGCCAGTGTCATTCATTTATTTTACATGTCTTACAACATATATACATGCATTCACAGTCGAGTGAAATCAGATATAAGCATACAAAGACGCTTAGAACTCACGTTAAGCCGATGATAGCACACTGAATGCAAATGCACGATTTGATGCAGGCAAAAGTATTGACTGTTACTAACGAAGGTTTTATAGCAATATTATAAATGTGGCGACAGAATAGCCTAGAACTTGGGTAAGCCTTGCGTTTAGTAGCCCTAATTCGCGGTGATAGCCAAAACTAATGTGAATCACGGACTATCCTACAACCAAAGAAAGTAAAGGTGATTAGTAGGCCTACCTGCGTTAGCCAAATAAAGGACGGGACTGCACCCTTCACAAAGAGTAAAATAAAGTTATCAGTTTTACAGTTGACAGTTCACCATCAGTCCACACAAACAATTCTGGTTTCCTTGCACTAGCCATTTCGTCGTAGCCTATTCTGTTTGTAAAGCGCAAGTTTTGGTCAATTTCTGTAAAGAAACAGTGCCACCTATAGGCCTGGGATTTGAAGTGAAGAACGTGTTGAGTCGTGTTGAGAAGGATCCGTTTGGACGCAAATATTCTTGATATGGTTCCAGGGAAGACGGAGGAAAAAAAGATCGGTTTGGTACGTGTGGACTAGGCCATAGTGCAGTGTAGGCAGTGAGGGGCTGGTGCTGTGCGGAGACCAAAGCCTTGATGGCCACCTCCAAATTGTGCGTCAAATGAATTTTAATGATAAAACATAACTAACATTAGTCAAGCTCAACAAGCATTGATCCCTCCTTAATAAAATGGTAAATTGGAAGGTGCGTCAAATGCAACCTGGTCTCATTAGCGTAACGTTCCCCTGAGAACGTTTTCGCAAACCCAGCCAAACGTCCCACCAGGTACATTTCTGAGGTGCAAACTAGCCAGCGGGGGTGCTAAAGAGAGACGTTTAGACGTTGTTTACTACAGTTAGGTCTGGTCAAACTAAATTGTAGCTTACACAAGCTCAGCAGTATTCTTTGGTTACCAAACCAAAGTTTTGGATTAATAGTGCCTATATCTCGCTATGTTTTACAAAATTGGTTGGTCAAATGTTATGCAAGTATCCCCTCACTCAAGATCTCAATTCCTGCACTTGCCTCCCACAACAGAGACTGACACTTTCTCGTCATCATCTTCTAAAGCCTTGTCCCCGTTGACCTCAGTGACTCCTCTGGTGACCTGAGTTCCCCCCGGGTCTCTGTCGTTAACAGTTACTAACATGAGGTGGATGTCGGCTTCCTGTCTAAACGTCACTAAATCACACCTCCTCCTCCCCCTTGTCCCTGCTCCTCCTGGAGTGTCATAGACGTCAGCCGCTACTGAGCAGGCTTGATTCACATCCACGGACGGCGTGGCGCTACCGGGAGGGAGCAGTCAGAGATCATGTGTCTGCAAAGCACATGATTTCCATCTGTGCCTGAGGCCACATGCTGATGCACGTCACTCTGAATCTGAATTTGAATCTGAATTTGAACACTGGTTTCACACTACATTAGATCCTAGACTGCACAGATGTTCATGCCAGGCAGTCGCTGTATATACTGTAAGTTGATTTTACTGGCTGATAAATGTTTGACAAAAAATCAGGTAAAGGTCATTGTTAAATATATGCTCTTGTATAGATATATGCATTTGTTTAGTTTTTCATTAACAATAGCTGTGTACAGCTAGTTAAGCTTAGGTAGCTCTGTGAACAGGTGAACGTTGTCATGTCTATGTCTATGTGTATGTTAATTGTTGTCACTGTGTCATTTAAATAAAAAAAAAAACAAAACAAAACAAACAAAAATAAAAAAACAATAGCTGTGTCACTGGTGTAATACCACCGACTGCAGTATTTTGTCCCGGTAACTCAACTGACAGATCTGGTGTCAGCCAAGAAAACAGACTCAATAAGAAGAGACTATGTACACTGATTAAGTGTGTTCCTGTGCTCCAAGTTGCCATGGTAAATGCTAGCTGGTGCAAAGGAAGCTTCTGTATTAACGCAGAAACGGTTGATAAAGCTGGATATATTTTAGTCATGTGGACTTGATTAAACGGGTAAAGATAATTCATAAACTGCTTCTTTCTTACATGACTGAAGCAGTAGCCTAGGTTCAACAGTGGTGTTTGAGGTTGCTGTGTTAAGTTCAGCTCAAAAATCAGTTTATTTTGACATACAGGAGTTGGCCTAACTGAGCTGTAGGCTATAGCACATAAGCCTATTCACCTTAGAGAGCCACTTGCTACCGTGCGTCACACCTGTCCTAGTCCTCCCTCTGGGTCAGCACCACAGTGCTGCATATCTCAATGCTGCCAGCTCCACGCCACACACCCACGTCTCAAAATAAACTCCTCTCTTTTATCATCTCCTCTCTTCTCCCTTCCTCTGTTCTCCTCTCATCTCATGCTGATCCTATCCTCTCCCTTCCTCTCTTCTCTTTCCTCTCCTCTCCCCTCACTCTGTTCTCCTCTCCTCTCCTCTCATCCCTCACTCTGTTCTCCTCTCCTCTCCTCTCATCCCTCACTCTGTTCTCCTCTCCTCCCCTCTCATCCCTCACTCTGTTCTCCTCTCCTCTCCTCTCATCCCTTCCTCTGTTCTCCTCTCCTCTCCTCTCATCCCTCACTCTTTTCTCCTCTCCTCCCCTCTCCTTTCCTCTGCTCTTCTTTCCTCTCTCTCCTCTCCTCTCTTCCCTCTTCTCGCCTCTCTCTTCCTCTGCTATCTCTCCTCTCTTCCCTCTTCACTCGTCTCCTCTCTTTCCTCTCCTCTTGTCTCCCTTCCTTTCCTCAGTCATGGGCAGGCATTCGGAGGTGTCAGCCAGCGGTAGTGTATTGCTTTCCCACACCACAGCGAACTGTCAGACTCTTCATCTGTATTCCTGTCTCCAGGTCCGTCTGTGGCGAGACAAGCAGGATGCAGGAGGGTGGCTGTGGCAGGAGAAGGACCACAGCGACAGGCCCGTGTCCCACGACGACCCGTCTGAAGGACCCGTCTCTTGGAACCCAACAGGCTGACAGAACCTTCTTATCCACACAGAACTCTCTCACATGTTGTCAAGAAGTCATGAAGCATCAGGTTTATAAACGCTGTCAGCGGAGAGAGGAGTTGTGGGAGAGGCAAACATGGAAATAAGACCTTTGCAAGCATCTGAGTCTGTGTTTTTCATCTGAAATTGCTTCTCTTTTTAAAAAAATAAATCTAAACTTACGTTTTTACACACCGACTCCTTACAACTTTTTTCTGTGCAAATGTCTGCGTTTTTTCCCTGAAGAAAGGTTATTTTAAATGACTTGACAGACCTTATGGTTGTACAACTGGATGGAGCTGTAAACAAACGCAGAATCTGTTAAAGATGGAACCTCAATAGAGGATGCTACATCTAGGGGAAAGTGAGGTGGAATTTGTAGAGACATGAAACCCATCTCACAGCTACCATCTCACAAGAGCGTTTCCCCTTCTGAAACATACCCACCTACAGCTACCATCTCACAAGAGTGTTTCCCTCTCTGAAACATACCCAGCTACAGTACCATCTCACAAGAATGTTTCCCTCTGAAACATACCCAGCTACAGTACCATCTCACAAGAGTGTTTCCCTCTGAAACATACCCAGCTACAGTACCATCTCACAAGAGCGTTTCCCTCTGAAACATACTCAGCTGCATCTCACAAGAGCGTTTCCCTCTGAAACATACTCAGCTGCATCTCACAAGAGCGTTTCCCTCTGAAACATACCCAGCTACAGTACCATCTCACAAGAGCGTTTCCCTCTGAAACATACTCAGCTGCATCTCACAAGAGCGTTTCCCTCTGAAACATACTCAGCTGCATCTCACAAGAGCGTTTCCCTCTGAAACATACTCAGCTGCATCTCACAAGAGCGTTTCCCTCTGAAACATACCCAGCTACAGTACCATCTCACAAGAGCGTTTCCCTCTGAAACATACCCAGCCACCCGAGCAGCTCCTTCAGTTCAAGAGCGTTTTCCTCTCGGAAACATACTTAGCTAACCGCGCAGCTTCTTCAGTGCAAGTTCCCATGCCCCTCTGCCCGGCACCAATGATAAAAGCTGCACCTTCAGTGGCAAACTCATGATTTCCTCCTTACCCTCCGGATATAAACAAATCTACGGGTGTGTCGTAGTGTGTGTGTGTGTGTGTGTGTGTGTGTGTGTGGGAAGAGGGAATGATGATATCCATCTGCCAAGGCCTGCATTAATGTTACCGAAATGGGGTTTATGTGTGTGTGTGTGTGTGTGTGTAAGAGAGAGAGACATCCAGCCACTGTGAGGCCTACATTAATGTCACCCAGGGCCTGAGGCTGGACTGATATCCTCTGCCTTTCATGACGGTCATGCATCAAGCAGACAGGCGTCCTCTCCGGCCCGGCCCCATACACATCCACTGTGATTAATCCCAATTAATCTCCCTTACACTCGCACGCTGCCTGGCCCACTGCACGCTCATCCATCATCATTGCATAACCGTGCTTTCGCCATCAATATGCAACCTCCACGCATCTATACAGCCAATATGTGTGTGTGTGTGTGTGTGTGTGTGTGTGTGTGTGTGTGTGTGTGTGTGTGTGTGTTTATGTGTGTGTGTGTGTGTGTGTGTGTGTGTGTGTGTGTGTGTGTGTGTGTGTGTGTGTGTGTGTGTGTGTGTGTGTGTGTGTGTGTGTGTGTGTGTGTGTGTGTGTGTGTGTGTGTGTGTGTGTGTGTGTTTGTGTGCATCTATGGCAGATCTATGGAAACTATGATGAACCCATAGAACCCATATTTTACTTTATATATGTATTCTCATCTCCATGCTGATATTTCATGATTTTACTTATTTTACTTATTTTAAAGAGCAATTCAAGTTGATGACTAGGATATTCTTTTCAAGACCAACCCAAATCCTGTGAGATACTCAGTTCCATTTATATGTATGCAGAGGTTAATGACTCACCGTTGGACAACATATTGAGTATCGTGGTGTAGCAATACATTTTGGACAAGAATTGCTAGCTTCTTGGTCACCTCTGTACACGCGAAAAATTAACTCACCATTTATTTTAACAATATCATCTCGCTATATCATTGGTATGAAAGAATATATTTATTATCAATTTATCTGAGGTGGCAGAACTGCGTTCCTCCCTGCCCCCCCCCCCCCACACACACACACACACACACACTTTAACCCCTATATGTATGACATTAGTGTTGGTAAAAGCCTACCCATACAGCAAAGACAAGCAGTCACCATAAAGGAAACATGGATCATCAGGCCTGGTTTACACCGGGTCTGCGACTTAAGCACTCCGTTCGTGGAGTGTAAAAATAGTTTTAGGAAACTGGTCTAATTTCTTCGAATGTACGTGCCGCTATCACGTCTGGTGTAGCCAGTTGCATTGATTACAGTGGAAGCTAATTGTTGTGGCTGACGCAACACAAACGGAAAGCTTCAGTCACATACCCGGTGTAGCCTCCCTGTCAAGTTATTCAAAAAGGAAGCAGGAATCTCAGCAGGAATCGCAGATTGTTTTACATGAGAATGCTAGACTGCCATTAGCTCTTTAGACAGATCCATAGTATTTGCTTGAATGATGGTGTTTAGCAGTGTTCAGTCATGAGGACTTGGAGGAGGTTTAACAAGGGTCATTACCATTCACTGGAGCTATAACATCGTTATAAACACTCATAAAGCCATATGTCAAAACAGACGTTAAATTTATGTTCTTTTTAATAGAAGGATATCAGCAACCTATCTAATCCTGACAATAACACATGTCCTCTGAGAACGCATTGCAACAGAATTCGAGGTGAAGCCACAGTATGCTAGAATAAAATACATCATAACTCATTAAATTTTATAATGTCACATCCATAAAATCACCTTATAAAGATGCGAGTGCAATTCGTGGCGGTGGGGTTTGTGTTTATTTCCAAATTTATAAAGAGCCCCATATGGTGTAATCATTTCATTTCTTACTGGTTTGGACGTACGAGGGCCTTCTTCAGTGGAGGAGAAGGGCGCGGCGAACAGCTGTTTCAATCAGAAGCACATTAAAAGGCAGCCGTAAAAAAAAAAGGAAAAAGAAAAGGTGAAGTTCTATTTTATACGGCCTCATTAATGCCAGAATAAGTGATATTTTATACCAGTCGTGTTCATTTTGAAAAGGTCAGTGGAAAAATAATTTATTTGTTGAAATCGAGGAGGACAGTTATATTGCCGCCGGAGGTGAGGATGACAATGTGAACTCGGGTGTCGTCTGTCAGTGAGAGAAGTGAGCAGTTATGGACTCCCGGGCAGTGACTGGACCTGGCAGGCTGATGACAGTTGGATCCAAAGAGGGGGAAATAAATACATGTGCTGCTGACATCCAGTATACTTCCTGTGAAGGTCGTTCACTAACCACTTCCTGTGAGTTGACTTGAAGAGCAAGGTGCTAACAATCACCATTGAAACACGCATAGTTGTGCTGTACTATAGTTGGATACAAAGTTTGTTTGTTTGCTGATTGATTGAAATTAGATGTTTTTAAACATTGGTTTGTAGATGACGAAAGTGACTTGCAGAAGACTTTTGTTGAGCATTTCAGCTTACACACCACTATTTGAGATACTGATTGTCTCCACCGATAACCATTACCTTCGTGCCATAAAAATCTATTATGACACATATATTATTCATAAGCATTCATAAGCTTAGCTAGAGGGTGATCACTGTGCATGAATATAAAAGAGGATACAACATGCCAACACAAAAAGAAAAATAGAGGTCCACTTATTTCATTTACTCCTGAGAACTCCTGACATAAATGGTGTTGCAATGTTGGATTTAGGTGAATCCAAGTATATTTACAGGATTTCTAATCCCTTTGTGTTTCCTAATTGATTGTGTTGGAGTCTGATGAGACTGTGTGTGGATGACAGAATACAAACGATAGATGTATGGAGGCTAATGCTATAGCACAAGTCATCGACTCTCTTTCTGTGTGTGTGTGTGTGTGTGTGTGTGTGTGTGTCTGTGTGTGTCTGTGTGTACGTGTAGGCGTCAGGTGGGAGAGAAATTACTCTTAAATGTTGTGTGACAGCTCTCACTTCCAATCCCTGCATATAAAGGTAATGAAGACACATCATGGTCTAATAAATCTTCCTACCAGAGGCCCCACTGCATTCATGCTCTGCTGGAGATGCAGCATGCATAAAACAAATGCTTAATAACTAAAGAAAAAGCCAGAATAGTGCTTAAAACGGGTGAAAGGCATATGGCTTTTATTCTTCAATTGAGTGCAGTTTATCCTGTTCATAGCTACGCTACATAGAGATTATACATAATGTCTGTGTTACCGCTGTTCAACCTTCTGAGTCTATCAGGGGGGTTAGTAAGTGCACCGTGCAGTCTGTGTTGTTGCTGCTAAGCTCTAATTAGATGTTTGGAGATATGAATCATTAAGAGAATAGCAGTGGTGTTCAAATGATTCCTAATGTGGGCGGCCCCTCAGGGAGGCTGACTGCGTGTGATTGGATGACAGATCCCATCTGTGGTGGGCTGTCACAGTGAGGGGTGGAGCTTTGATGAATCATTGCTCTGGCTACCTGGGGGCCATCTCCAGCAGTGAGGGAGGAAGTCTCACACACGCACACACACACGCACACACACACACAGACATACAGTGAGCACACACACACATTTCTGAGACTGAGAAGATCAAAGAAAAACACATTTACACACACACACACACACACACACACACACACACACACACACTGCCTTTGAGAGTAGGATATTAAAGAGGAATGCACACTGCAAACTCGCATGCTGCACCTGCAAACCCCACACATCCACATAGGATCAGAGGTCAAAGGTCGGGTCATCTGCCTTACAGCAGTGTGCCAATCAGGAGCTTTTATCCATCGGTCTTCCAAATGCGGCTTCGTTGTGGCTTAAAGGCATGGCAACTTGAGGTGCGCATGATGAATCTTGGAAAACACAGTCCAAGTATTCTGGGTTAGAATGTTGCCTTGGAAACCATTTGTCTATGTGGGCTCTGTACTAATTAAACCAAATACTGCTGACATTGTTTTTTTTTATTGCATCCTTATCAAAGCCTAAAATAGACTTTCATTTAACCATACAGCATGGACCCTGTCAAAAAGGTTATCAGAGATGTCACATTTTGCTTTGTTTTATCAGAGTGTATGTGGAAATATCACAATAAACCTTGCAGAAAATGGCAAATTCTATTTTTTAATGCAAACATCCACACCCTTATGGGATTTGGTCACTTAGAGTTACCAGTGGTTTACACTTTTACTTCAGACATAAAAAGCTTTTTTTTAGCTATACTTCTTATTCTAATTACAACAGACTGAAAGACTTGTGATACCTCTAACCACATCCGGCAGTACGTCTTCAAAATATATTTATATTTAAGGACATAGTAGTAGCCTGACAGATTCATATAATTTCCACTATGTCCTAACCATACATAGACAAATGTATCATCTTAGATTTCCTCAACTGAACTGAATATTCAAAAACATATTGCCTACACAGTAATACAGTTAAGGGGATGTTACATTGAGTAATGTTGCTGGGCAACCACAGAACTGGTTCCATGGTGTTCTGATTTGATGATCATGACAGATTGCATGATGATTAAAACTCTCCAGAAAAAGATTGTTTTTGTGGTAATGTGCCAGAATCACAATACTCAGGAAAACTGCTCAGCAGAATTACTCAAAAGGTTGCCTCATGTATCATCGTTTCTTGGTGTTTTATGTCCCCAACGTTGTCTTCAAGACAGCGCTGCCTGAAAGGCACTAGGGTTAGGCATGGGTTAAGGTTAGGGTAAGGGTTAGGATTAGGTGCCTTTAAGTCAGTGGTGGAAGCGCTGCCTGGAAGACGACGTGGGGGGCATAAAACACCATCGAGCTGTATCATCAGTTTAATAGTCTGTATGTTACAATATAGGCCTTTTATTTACTTTAGCTATTTACAATCTATGCATGATATGCTAAGAGGTTCATTACAGTACAGTACATACCAACAATGGCACTCACATGGCCAGCAGCAGCCCTAGGCTATTCCTGCATTCAACGCAGGAAGTTTTACACACACACACACACACACACACACACACACACACACACAAACAAGCACACACATACTCTATAGTTTTTACACTTTCTTTTACATGTTATTGACTTCAGTGGCAAACATAAAAGAATGAACTGGGCAAAGCAGGACCGGCGAATCGTAGTACAATAATAATGACTGACAGAAAATTTTGCATCCACAACAACCAAATGTACCGATAATGACTAATGACATTTCCAGGGGCCATCAACACAGTGATTATAAATCCTCACCATATCATTTGTGTGTCACTGAAGTTTCTGAAAATTCCTTGGATTTGTTATAGTGACATTTTATATGACACACCTCATTAGTGGCGCTTATTCAAAGCACTTTAATAAAAATAGGCCATTAAAATGGGACCTTGCAGGTGCTGAATGGCAGGCTGCCTGGCCGTGCCCTAATGAGTGGGTGTAGTTAGCACGGTGGCTAAGTGGCTCATTTGAAAACACACTATTAGATGTTAATTGTGCAGAGACCCCGCGAAGGAGAGATTCACCTGAGTCAGTGGCTCATGTATATGTCATCATTAAGATGCACTCAAACACACAGACCCGCGCCAACACATACACACGCACGCACGCACGCACGCACGCACACCAATGTTGAAGTGTACACACAGTGTGGGCTGGGAGAGTGATGGAGAAGGTTGATCATTGATTAGATTGAGTGTCAATCTAACATTGAACACATACAGACACACACGCACATGTGCATATTAGCTGATG
Source organism: Alosa alosa (assembly GCF_017589495.1). Lineage (NCBI taxonomy): Eukaryota > Metazoa > Chordata > Actinopteri > Clupeiformes > Clupeidae > Alosa > Alosa alosa. The sequence goes on along the minus strand of NC_063196.1, from coordinate 30,586,368 downwards.
AGGAATACACTCCCACCTAAACTCATGACATGCATATAGTCACAAAAACGCATGCTATAGTCTTTTTTATTTATCACTCTCATATCAGGAGAGAGAAAGAGAGAGAGAGAGAGAGAGAGAGAGAGAGAGAGAGAGAGAGAGACTGGCCACCAGGGATTTTGGCCCATAAGAACACCTAGACACACATCTCTCTCATCTCCACCTCCACCTCTCGTCTCCAGTGATCACGAGTATCATCTTCTCTGCTCCACATAGCCATAGAATCCACACAAAAACACACACAAAACAGCCAAACACATACGTCTCGCACGGCAATACACTCAGTGATGCACACAAAAACACACACCAAGACTAGAACATTTCTATTTGAAGAGTGTTCACTTGTACCTCAGAGAAAGATTAAAGATGCCATGAAGCTTTGGGTACTTTTGCTACATGGGTACATACTCAAGGCCTCCATGTGGCTTTTAGGAACACTTGGCCTTCTGTTTGGATTGACGGGGCTTTGATTGATTTGTTGTGGTGGGCCTGTATGTGTTGAAATCCCATGCAACTCAGCTCCTCAGAGCACATTCTTGTCAGGTGAGTAAGACTCTCTAAAAACAGTGAACCACACGTGAATCATTCTGACGTCTCCATGCGCGCCCCTCTCAGACCTACCCTGATTGGCTGGCGGCAAAGAATGTTCCAACGATGACACGCCCAGCGGCCAGGCCAAATGGCTGCAGCTCCCCGCTACAAAGGCACCTCCCACTCACAAATGACTGGCAGGTTAACTATGTCGAGAGCAATGGTTTGGGATGCTGCATGAGCATTGATGTCATGCCATGCTCTGTATGCAGTGAATGAAAGAGAGAGAAAGAGAGAGAGAGAAGGAGAGAATGGTACAAATACGAGGGGAGGATAGCGGGTGCCGTGACACGCCTGTGACTCATCGCACTTCCTGACCGCTACACATGACATTGTTGCCACTCTTTCTACTCTCATCTTTCTTTTCCCTTTCACCTTTCTCTCTCTCCCTCTCTTTCTCTCTCTCCCTCTCCCCCTCTTTCTCTCTCTCTCTCTCTCTCTCTCTCTCTCTCATCCTAACTCTCTCTTTGCGGGCCTACCCTTTGATACATGATATTTGCTACTTTATTCCAAGCTCATTAAAAGCATAAGGGAAGTCTTTAAGGATGATACAGGTGACCACATGAACCGGGTGAACTTGCAGGTAATTAGGATCAAAGGAAGCTCCATATTCAACAGCTTAGCCCTAAGACAGAACACACTGAACTCATGCGTCATCCTTCTATGAGTGTGTGTGTGTATGTGTGTGTGTGTGTGCAATGCATAAAAATGTAATGTTTATACAGTACAGCACCTTAGATAGATAGATAGATACATAGATAGATAGATAGATAGATAGATAGATAGATAGATGTGTGTATAGATGTTATAATCTCTGCGTGCGCGTGTGCAGTGTTTCCGCTAGATTTTTAGCGCCCCACCCCCCCAAGAAAAAAAAGGTTAGTATAAATAACGGTCGGGTGTCACTCGCGGGATGTTTTTTTTAATTCTAGTTGCTAATCACACCAGTTAGCCTAACATGACTTGAGAGGGACAGGATTCAGGAACTAAGACAGGCGCATCTACTGTCTGACTCACGTCAGGTTAATCCATGCATTAAACCACATTGTCACTTGAACGCTTGAATATACCGGTAGTTCACGTTGACAATGGAGAAATGCTTAGCTTACTTCGTTTATGAAATTAAGTTTTGTGCCAACGTTGTAAAAACACAACCCACAACACTGCCTTTATTTGGTGCAAATGTCATTTACTTTAAAGTCCGCGATTCACAATAGGCCTACTAGGCCATCACTGCGAGTGCATACAAAATGTTTTGAAATTTGCCTCGTTACTACCAGCAGTCGTTGCTTTTTTACTGCGTCGATTCGCGATTGAGTGCACATCTAATGTAACAGCGTGACAACCTCTCAGTTTCATTTTTGCTGTTGTTGCGAGTGAGCTTAGGCCTATAGACTACGAAATGGGAAATACTTTATACGATCAGCTTCAGAAATGAGGGGTTTCCTTGGCCTGTGCTACACCTTTCCAAATTGTAGTTTTTGCGATGTTGACAAACATGCGTAGCACATGGAAGCTCTTGATAGCGCATGCCACTAACGTCTATAAAAACAATATATTTATGGAATAAAACTAGACAGGTACCTCGGATTAGCATTGCTGTTTATTCATAAACTGCAATTTTCAGCAGCCAGCGGAGGGCGTTTAGCCTACTATGCTTCCGGACAATATTTTGCGTCTCCCCTAATTCTGAAGCAGTGGCACCGCTAAATGAAGAGGAAACACTGAGAAGAAAGTTTAATGCTTTAAATAGGCTACATCAATACAATATATAATATGTGAACTGAAACTGTACGGGCCATAATAACCTCTGACTAGTTTAGGCTACTTAGACTATGGTTAAATTGCAATGTGAGCGGCAGCCAGCAGGGGAGGATACGCTACAGGATTATTTAAAAAGCAAATGTGCGTCTGCCCTGATTCTGATACCGTGGCGGTATTAATTAAACCGTGGGGGGCCGCCATGCTGAAATAAACGTAGAGGAAACACTGTGTGTGTGTGTCGGTGGATGTTAGTGAGAGATTTACGGGAGTTTGTATGTGTGTGAACATGTTTGTATGTGAGTTTGGATATAGAGTCAGTTGTGTGTATTTGTATTTATAGGATGATTGTGTGTGTGTGTGTGTGTGTGTGTGTGTGCATGCAAGAGAGAGAGAGAGAGAGAGAGAGAGAGAGAGAGAGAGAGATAATTAGCTGTGTGCACCAGAGCTCCCCTCTTCTGCCATGCTGTGCTAATCAGACTTTGGCTCAGTGCCAGGCCAGTGATTGATGCCATTGTGGTGCAAACCCAAGGGAGGACACACACACACACACACACACACACACAATCCCCCCAAACACACACACACACACACACACACACACACACACACACATTGTACATGCACACGCGCGCACACACACACACACACGCACACACAGAGTGAGAGATACATTAGAACACCTGTCTGGGCTCATAAATAACCATTTGGACAGCAATAGCCACGAACACAGCCGCATATTTACTTCCTTTTTAATCTGAGGCTGCCATCATCATTATGGTTTATGCTATAAGGACCAAAACATGTCATCACACATTTGATCAGTTGTTTTATTCTGTACGGGTGTGCTGCCTTTTACTACAGTCGAATGGCATCTCAAAACACAGGCTAATAATGGCCAATTCCATGGAAAATTATGTTTTTTGTAACATCCATAACGCCAATAAAATGTGATGGTATGGTATGATGTGAATGATTACATGAAATTGGAGCATTTGCTGGGTTAATCTGCTATTTTTGGCTGAAGAATGTACATGAGAAAAAATGCACAAAAAATTAATGTTATCATTCACATCATACTAAATACTAAGGCATTTCACTGGCGTTATGGATGTGACAAAAAGTCCATTTTCCATGGAATTGCCCTAATACATTATCTTCATGGGTCGTAGTATCATCATAAAAAAAAAATAACTTTAGAATGTAGAAATGTTACATTTTTGTGACAAGTAGTGGGTAGAGGCCAATTGCTTTTTTTGTTGTGATTACTATCTGATCTATGAAAGATGATGCATATTGTTTTCTAGGCCAGATATGGATTATCAGAGAAATATTATCTCCTAACACTACTACTCCACTTTTTCTTTTTGACAACTTACAAATGAGAAGGCAAACTTTGCCAGCGCAGAGCTTACTTGAATCAATGAAATATGCCAATACACTGATCGGGAATCTGATAATGTGCTGCAAACTGAAGCCTGGGAGCTAAATATTTCAGGGCTACATGCAGAGTAGAGAGCATAGCTTCTCATAGCCTCTGTCTTTGGGGATGTTTTACTTGCCGGAGAATTTCCGCTGGTTAAACATCGATAAGAGCTCCCCACGTGCCTGTTATAAACCTCTGACAATGTTCTGTTTCACCTGCCCACCGTGAGGTGAAAAGTACAAATTGTGTGTATTACAGTGGTTCTGTACAGTTCATTTCAATGTCATATATCTTACTACTGAGGAATGTGTCCTCTCGTCTTGCCACTCCATGGACAGTGCTTACTGGGTCTTGGAGTTAAGCATGAACACACAGTAGAATGGTTGCTTGTCTGTGTCTGTTTGATTGTGTGTTTTTGGCTCTTAAGAGTCGTTTACACCAAGAAGGACAACTATAAAAAATAATGGCAAAAAAGTATCGCTCTTGTTAATATGAATGACAGCATCCACATATAAACTATAATGATAATGACATGAAAAATGTCATCGTTTGGGATCACTTTCAGAGCGATTTTGAGAACAATGAAAAGCTGACAGACTATAGCTGAAAGCCAATCAGAATCCATCACATTTTAGACATTGCATTCATCAACACCAGGAGAGACTTTGCTTATCATTGGTCAATGTGAACACTCATATCGTTATATTTATAGTTATCTTTACAGTATATATAAAGATAGTATTAGTTATTGTGTGAATGGCAATTTATAAACATGATATAGCTAAAAACTCAAATGTTGAAGCAGTGATGTGACGTTTTGTACAGTTTTGTTTAAATTGTATTTTGACAGTTTGAAACTGGCCTTTACTCCAATAGTTGGCCAGTTTTTGCTGAATAAATAAATCAGACAGCTCATCATCACATCTCACAACATCATTGTCAAGCTTTAACGCATCACAGACACCTTAATAAACCTCATTTAGCTTAGCGATCTTTATAAGAACAACAGGCCATAAATTATTACTCAGTTTTGATTATGTTTATCAGAACGTGCCTAAGTAGCCATTTACACTGCAGAGACTCTTGCTACAGAGTAATTATCACTGAATGACACTGCCTGGCAATTCATTAGCCATTTCTGCACACACATGACAGTCAGTGTGTGTGTGTGAGAGAGAGAGAGAGAGAGAGAGAGAGAGAGAGAGAATGAGAGGGAGAAAGAGAGAAAGAAAAACAACTGATAACAGCAGATTTGACAGGTCTCACTAAAGCACGCCTGATAATTACGAGGCTAATTTGCGTCGACCACCAGCAGTATTCCAAGACGATGCAAGGGCTTTAGCAGGCATGACCCCTTTTCCCCCAACCTCAGCATTTCTGATGCCATTTATATCCACCACTAATCCTGTGTTACTACAGCAAACATATAAGCTCCAGTTCTAATTCTAAATTCTTTTTTCTAATTCCAGTCATACTACTCCAGTCTGACAATATAACTCATCTGGATTAAGTCTATGGAGCTGTTATTGGGCTTTTCATGTTGATTGTTTTGTTTGTGTATTAGTATTTATTTGTATATGGATGCCAGCATCTTTGGCTCACAAATAAAGCTATGGATGGTTCACAAATAGAAATGGTACTCCAAGTAAACAAACAACAACTGTTAACAAAACAGAAAAAAAAACACTGCAAAGCCTCAACATATTTAGAAGATAGCATTTCTATAAACTTTAATGAAGATGATCATTATGGTCCATAATATATTGTTGTATAGGTCCCGCTTTATCTCTTTGGTATGATGTAATAACACGTGGGTATTTGTGTCTGCTCATTGTATGTTTTGCAATATTTGTGTAAACAGATGCAACTTGATGGGTAAAGTGCACCACTAATGTTTATATAATACATGCACAAATACACACAAATACACACACACACACACACACACACACACACACACACTGACATAAAATCTCTAACACAGCATTGTATCAGCAATGTATTGGCAACCAACAAGGAAAGGGGCCTCATATTTCATCTTCAGTCCTTTACCTCTCAAATAACTAAGACATGGAGACACAGACTAGAGTCACACCAGGGAGAGAACACTGAAATAATTTATTCTCCTCTAGCCTGGGGAATACTGAAATCTCAATATTTCTTAGTATATAACACACACACACACACACACACACACACACACACGCACACGCACACACACATATTGTTTATTTTAAGCTAAGAAGTGAAAAAAAGAAAATCTTCCAGCATTTTAGCATTTTTTGTTGCTTCACTCTTTTACACATCTAGACATTAGTAACACTGTTTCTACAAATTATCCTCTTGAAGAACTAATAGGCATTTTTTCTGACCCAATTAACACAGAGAGAGAGAGAGGGAGAGAGAGAGAGAGAGACACAGAGAGAGAGAGAGAGAGAGAGAGAGACACAGAGAGAGAGAGAGGGAGAGAGTGACACAGAGAGAGAGGTCCACCTGAACACGCACACCCTCATCCGTGACTCCATGGCTTGCGTCAGTTCTTCATTATGGGGCGTTAATTAAAATATGCTAATGCAGGACAAGCCACAGAAGCAGTCATGATGCAAAGTGACACCGGCGTCAGCTAATTGCACACTGCCAGACATTTCTGATGACTCCACATGGGAAGTGATAAGTAGACCTGTGTCCTAGAGCACACACACACACGCATGTCACACACGCATGTCACACACACACACACACACACACACACACACACACACACACACACACACACACACACACACACACACACACACACAGAGGCAGGCATATAATAGTGGGCATATATAGGGTCAGGATATTACCCTATAATACCCTAATACATAATAGAGACTAAAGATATTCCTCACAACACGCATACAGTAGAATTTTGTTATCATACCCATATAATCTCATCATTACTACAACCCACAAAGACTCAAAAAGGACCCATAAAGCACAGCCAGGTCTGTGACATTCACACGACATGTGTAGTAGAGGTTGAAAAGTTGAATAATCATGAGGGGTTGAGGGGTGACGATAATAATAACTATTTCTTCCTGTTTGTCAGGAGAGGCGATAGAAAGGGAGGTTGGGGAGAGGCAGTGAGGAAGGGGTTGAGAGAGAGAGAGAGAGAGAGAGGGTGGGAGAGAGAGAGAGAGAGGGTGGGAGAGAGAGAGAGAGAGAGAGGGTGGGAGAGAGGGGGATGGAACAGGGAATGAGTGTGAGAAGGAGAGAATAAAAGTGAGAATGAGTGGGCGGCCAGAGCGCCATCCATCCTCCATCCATCTTCCATCCATCACTCACACGTCCCTCTCTAACCAAAGGAAGCCTCCTGCACTGCTCCACCCATTAGCCCATCGCCTGTGTCAGGCCAGACGCCGCTCCTCTCCTCTATCCTCTCTCCCTCTATCCTCTCTCCCTCTATTCTCTCTCCCTCTATTCTCTCTGCCTCTTCCCCATTCCCGAGCACTCTCTCTTTCCTTCCCCACTTCATTCATGTCCCCCTTTTCTCTCCGCGCCTCCATCACTCATCCTCCACGACTGTCTTTCTCTCTCTGTCTTTCACTCACTCACTCTTTCCATCACTTTCACTCTCAGCCCTTCCTGTCCATCTTCCCCTCCACTCTTCTCTTTATCGCCTCTACCCCCTCTCTCTCTCTCTCTCTCTCTCTCTCTCTCCCCTTGTCCCTCCTCCCTCTCTATTTCTCTCTCTCTCCCCCCTGCCCCTCCTCCCTCTCTATTCCTCTCTCTCTCTCCCCCCCTCCCTCTCTCTCTCTCTCTCTTCCTCTCTCTCTCTCCCCTGCCCCTCCTCTCTCTCTCTATTCCTCTCTCTCTCTCCCCCTGCCCCTCCTCTCTCTCTCTATTCCTCTCTCTCTCTCTATTCCTCTCTCTCTCCCCTGCCCCTCCTCTCTCTCTCTATTCCTCTCTCTCTCTCTCTCTCTCTCTCTCTATTTCTCTCTCTCTCCCCCCTGCCCCTCCTCTCTCTCTCTTCCTCTCTCTCTCTCTCTCTCTCTCTCTCTCTCTCTCTCCCCTCCCCTGCCCTCCTCTCTCTCTCTATTCCTCTCTCTCTCTCTCTCTCTCTATTTCTCTCTCTCTCCCCCTGCCCCTCCCCTCTCTCTCTCTATTCCTCTCTCTCTCTCTCTCTCTCTCTACAGTCCCCCTGTGGTTGCTATCTTTCCTGATTTGGCCCCTGGCGGGTTTCTGAAGGGACTGATCTCTCTCACACCCCGATGACGAAGAGCTTTCAGGCCCTCAGTGGGTCCTGGCAGGAGTCAGATTTCCGTGACGCAACCAGAGCTCACACCCCAGGGTGCTGCCGGCTCTCTTTCTCTCTCTCTCTCTCTCTGTCAGTCTTTCTCACACTTGCCTACACATACAAATGCCTTTCTGTGACACACACTCATGCAGAACGAGAACATGTTTCACCCACTAAAAAAAAGTTTTGTGTGAACAAGTGATTGCTTGTGTGACATCAGCAAAATCACTATGATATGCAAGAACTATGAGTCCTCAAATGATGACGCTTAGCCCAGAGACACTGCTAAGACTTCTCAATCCTTCTTCTATCTGTTTCATCCTGCGGAGCAGGAGTTACCACGCTGGGCCGCCTCCCCAGGCTGTGTGGAGGACAGACTGTAGAGGCGAAGGACTCGCACTTCAAAAAAGGATTTGCTACAAGGAAGCTAGCCTAGCACTAGAACTGCCAAGAATGTCAAAACTACTAAAACTAACAAGGTGGTCATTTGGACCGTTGGAAATTAAACTCACAATTTCACCAGCAGAACATTTTTTTTTTTTTTCATTTTTAAGAAAGTCGTTTTTTTAAAAAACAATTTAGCGGTCAAAATGATCTGTCACTACCTTTGTAGTGCTAGTCAAGTCATCCTTGGTCAAGGTCTTGTTAAGGTATGTCAATGTGCTGTGTCAGGTTTATGTGTAACAACTCAATCAAATGTACTGTGTCAGGTTTATGTGTAACAACTCAATCAAATGTACTGTGTCAGGTTTATGTGTAATAACTCAATCAAAGCAACACGATGACTTTTTGTGGTTTATGTGTAATAACTCAATCAAAGCAACACGATTAATTTTTTTTTATAAAAAAAATTATCACAATTTTTACAGTGTGGGACCAGCAATGGAGAGTGTAGAACATCTGCATAGGTGATGAGCAACACAAGGACTGGTGACTGTACAAAGCTCAGCCGTCTGTGGAGTGGACATTAGTGGGGCCCGTGGGGCTTGATGCGTCATGTCAGTGCTTACAGCAACCATTTTGACCGAGGAAGTCCTACAGTATGCTCAACCCTGTCCTGACTTTCTCGCCTTTCAGGAGGAAGTTCTTGTGCCTATCATGTTTCTGGCTGCCATCCAGTTAGAGGGGTAAACTCCAGAGCTGACACGCTCTCTTGATCGGAGCGCGATGACCGGATAGACGGAAAATAAAGTGGGCTTGAACTTATCAAAGTGTTGTTCTGACAGACACCAGGGGACATGAAAAGACTCCAAATGATGTCAACATGCCAAGTTTTGCTGTTGTCCTTTTTCTCAGAATGTGAAAGACCAAATGAGAAATGAATGACAGTTCAAAGTCTGCCAATATATAATGGCATGATAATGCCTGAATACATATGTTAGTCATTAGGGTAAAGACGAGACAGTACAGTTCATTTGCTACACTAAAGGGAGACAACTGAGGACTCAAGTTGTCAGAGATGAGATGTTCCGACAAACCTGTCACTTCATGAGCTTCAAATGCCTGACCTCTTCAAACTTTCCTGAAAAGCTTTCATGTGTGTCCAATCTTTGCATGTCATTAAATTTAAAGGATATTAAATTCAATGAGTTTTTTTTTTGTCTAGCTATCTGAGTCATAGGCACATTATCATTATAGAGATAATTAGATTTTTTAAACTCATTAAATGATGTCTTCTTCACTTTGATGTCGGCTGCTAGGAGTACACTTCAGACATCAGAAGATACAATCTGTCTGTCGGTCTCCAAACATGCTTTTCTAAAATAATAATAATAATAAGAAAGACTTTAAATCACTCACAGAAGACCTACCCATAGCAAGTAACACGTGGAAAGACCTGACAATTCATTTTGGTTTTGAAAGACACTACTTCATAAAAAGTTGTCCCTTGTCTTCCAATCTTATTATATTGTCTAGTGTGTATTTGTGTGGGTAGTGTGTGTATGTGTGTGTGTGTGTGTGTGTGTGTATGTGTATGTATGTATGTGTGTGTGTGTGTGTGTGTGTGTGTGTGTGTGTGTTGGACGGTGGTGGTGAGGGGTGGTCAGTGGCCGTGCTCTGAATGCCCCTAGTGACAGCTTAAAGAAATACCGCTGGATATAGATCATCTCCATAAACTCTCTTAAAAATCTTGTTTTAAAAAAAAAAAAAAAACCTCTAAACACTAAAAAGTAGACAGTATATTATGATTATACACTGTATCATGACTCCCCATGTTTTAAATGCTATAAATGCCCCTTTCTTTCCGGATATAGCCTATAGGCATAAGTGCATAACCAGTCTCTACTCTAAGAGTATATGTGTGGAGAGGATAAGGAAGGGGAGTTTAAAACAAAATACCATCTGGAAGGGAAGGTTTTTTTTATTTTTTTTATCAAGGCTGTGTCAATATAAATGTAGTTGAGTATTGTAGCACTTCTGTCTATAGGAATATGTATGACATAGCAGCGAAGATAGTATTATAGAAGTTGAAATAATACTTCAGCAAGGTAAATAGGAAGGCTGGTAGTGTGCCAAAAATACAGGCCTTGGACTTTAGTCCTTAACTATGTTTGAACAGTTCTGAAGGTATTGAAACTATACTAGTTAAGTTGAACTTCTGAAGCATTTGTCTGTATGCCATCAGATGTGATGCTTTTCTATAAGATAGGAGTCTGGTCTTGCAAGACTAACATGACTGCTGACAGACATTACCACAACAGAGAAACTCACTAAAGAAGCCTTTATAGCTAGCACATCATTGTGAATGGAAGCCTTTCTTTGTGTGTGTTAATGCCATTTAACATGGTGTATCTTCACCGGCTTTCTTATCTCTTTGAAAGTGTCTATGTGTGTCTTTGCACAGAGTAGGACTACATTTGCCTGAGTTTGGGATACTTCTGAGTATGAGTTTCTGTGTGTGTGAGTGTGTGTGTGTGTGTGTGTGTGAGAGACTGAGAAAGAGAGAGAGAGAGAGAGGGAGAGAAAGAGGTAACAGAATGTGCATTTGTGTGAGTCCCGTAGCAAACAAGTAAGTCCATAAGACTGTGTGAGTGTGTATATATATTTGAGCATACGTGTTTTGTGTGAGAGTGTGTATGTGTGTATGTGTGTGTGTAAGCACGGGTGTGTGACTGAGTGGGTGTGGGACGGCTGATAGTGGTTTACAAAAGGGGTCTGGGTGGTGTAGGGGTGGTGGAGGGGGATCTTTGGCCCAGCGAGGATCTCTGAATAGGCTTTAAATAACAGCCCTATCGCCACGGCAGCCGGCCCCTTTCTCATGCTAATAGAACTCCCTAGCCCTCAACCCCCGCCGCTAGCTGTTCGTGGGGCAGACAGACTGCCATCCATCTGCAGCTGTCGGAGGCCCTGCGAGGGGGGTGGGGTGTGTGTGAGTGTGTGTGTGTTTGTTCGAGAGAGAGGACGGCTTTAGAGAGGGAGGGAGCTGTGGGTTGGACATAGGTTAGCTTAGCACAAGCGAGGTGAGGGGGCGAGGCTCCTCCCTCTGGTGCTAAAGCTACACTGTGGGCTGATACACAAGATCAGGCATGCGGCAGCTTCCTGCATAGCCTCCTTAGCGCAGTAGGTAGCGCGTCAGTCTCATAATCTGAAGGTCGTGAGTTCGATCCTCACAGGGGGCATTTTTGCACTTAGTTATGAACGACGCGCCTGTTCACAACTATCATAAGCAGTAATAATGACCCGGGAAATAGATAGATAGATATATGGATAGATACTTTATTGATCCTCAAGGGGAAATTCAAGAAATTTACCACAAAATGGGAAATAATATTCTCAGCTGTCATTGATTTATTTGTCAATGTTTTATTGTTATTTAATGTTGACACAAAATGTTGTTAATACATGTTCTATATTATAATATAATTATAATACAATATTATTATATTCCAGTATTCCTGTCAAAAAGTTCCTCCAAATGACGGTTATCTCTAAAATACGGGAAATGTCAAGTGGCACCAGGACCCTCTCTTAAATCATTAATCAATACTGTATAAAGAAAAACAACTGTGTGTGCATGTCTATGTTTTTATTTATTTGTATTTCTATCCTCCAGATGGTGGTTATCATAAGTATATGAAAGACAGGCCAAAACATGTCATCAGGGCGTGTATGCTTGTTTGTGAGTGAGTTTGTGCG
>NC_063196.1:30556635-30571635 GCF_017589495.1 Alosa alosa | reverse complement strand
GTGCAAACATCTTTTACTCCATCCCCCACTCTTGAAACTTTTGTGTATGCTTGTTTGGCATGCCTGTGTGTGTGTGTGCGGCTGCACAGAAAGTAGCCTACTGGTGCTGCAAAGGTGAATAGATTGTAGAATAGCCAAAAAAGTTGTAGCATTGTTATAAAACCTTTAAAATCTCTAAACAATCACAAGTAGGGCAGTTCATCAAACTACACCTGTAGGCTACATTGTATTTGGGGAAAGCAGAAGGTATCAGCATAATGTTTATTATTTATTTATTTATTTATTTATTTATTTATTTATTTATTTATTTATTTATTTGTTTGTTTGTTTGTTTGTTAATAAACAAAAACATCTCTGTCAGTTCCATGCAGTTTTCAACAGCTATCAAAAAGAAGTAATTTTTGGATGGATAGATTTTTTGTGAATGTTTCTTCTTCTACATAAGATTTTAGCCATCTTTAGTTCATGTGATACTTTATTGTCAATGCACAAATTAAGTACCAGTAGTCTGAAATGAAATGCAGTTTTACATCTAACCAGTGGTGCAAATAACTGACATGTCCCAATGGGCCTTCATGAAATGCGTCGCTAGACTCATACACATTTTAACGGGCCAAGTTGAAGAGCTGTTGTCCGTTATTGTTTGTGCAAATATAGGCTGATTTATGTTCCCTTGCATTGTGTAACTGAGGTCCATGGCTAGTCTGGCTTTCACCAGACCAAAAAATAAATCGCCGGCAGATCAGGCTGGGTTCACCCAGCCTAGTCCATGGTAGGCGCCCGATATTGTTTAATTTCCCGATTGAGATATCCACGCTCTGGCTATTCTAAATGCAAAAATGCATCAGGGAGTTATGACAAAACCGTGACTGTTAACAAACTAGATCATAATAGAAAGCTGTTAGCTTCCCTAAGCTACAGGTAGGCCTATAAGGTAGGCCTATTTACAACATAAATTGTCAATAGGCTATGCTGGCGACACAAATAAAATCTCCTTTGGAAACCAACTTACGCCTTACAGCAGTGGTCTCCAACACGGTGCCCAAGGGCACCAGGTAGCCCGCGGGACGGCTATGAGGCGCCCCCAGCGCACCTTCTAAAAATAGCCAACAGGTCGCCTGCAGATCACGTTTTCAATAGATATTTAAGTCATTTTTAGACCACCATTTTAAGAATGTATGTAGCCATACATCCGTAACATTAAATTGATATTGGTGATACCTTACAAATTGTAGCTGCGTTAAATTTTAGCTTTTGGCTCCAAATCCGTTTCCCATTCAATCTTTAAACAACGGAAGCGGAGCGTATACATGCTGCTCGCACGCATAGACAGTAAAGGGGCAAGTAGCCATTCCATGTTTGTCAAATACGTTTCTTGCATGATTGTTCAAGGACTGAAAAACAATTGCTTTAGCTCACAGGCCTTTTCTCCTCCGTAGGCTACTGCCGTATAATAGCGCTGAAAATTTTGTGGCATGCATGACTGAGCAGGACCGCGCATTACCTTTTTTGTCAGATCATACAAGGATGCAAGGATACAAGGATACAAGGAAGTTTATTGTCACATGCATATAGTTACTGGAAGTGGGGGGTAAAAAGTGCAGTAGAAGAGGGGTTTAGTAGATTAAGTGGCAAGGGCTGCATAAGAAAGGTGGGGGAGGATTGGAATGGGGGGGGGCACCAACAAGGAGCACCCAAAGAGCAACAGGGGCAAGGAAAAACTCCCTTACCAAGGAAGAAACCTTTGGGCAGATCCACGGCTCATAAACCCAACTACCAGGGGTCTTGGTGTGTGTGTTGGGGGGATGACAGGGGAGATGGGATAGTGTGCTGTGTATGTGGGGAGAGGACAGTGTGCAATATGTGTGTTGGGGAAACACATTAACAAAAATAATAAATAAAAAGTTCTATGGAGATGTGCAAAAGTTGGAGAAAGTCAGATATTTGTGTGTGTGTGTGTGTGTGTGTGTGTGTGTGTTTTGACGTGTGATGAAATAAGAAAATGAATAAAGGTCTATAGTATAGGGTGAGGGATGTAAAAGTGACTTAAGTCTTGTAGGTGTGTGTGTGTGTGGGGGGGGGGGTCATGAGTGCTGAGGAGTGAATGAGTCAGTATAGTGTGAGTTCAGAGTTGGGAAATGTTTGAGAGTGCTGAAGAGTGAATGTGTGCAAACCTCTCCTGAGTCTCTCAGTTCTGGCTTTGTGACTACATAGGCGTCTTCTTGATTTCAGCGGTAGGAATAATCCATTGTTAGGATGAGAAGAGTCCTTCAGAATCTTTTGGGCTCTTAGGAGTACTCTTCTGGAATAGATATCTTGTAGAGCAGGGAGTTGAGTTCTTATAGTATGTTCAGCTGAGCGCACTACTCTCTGCAGAGTACTACAATCTCTAACTGTGGAGTTCCCATAGGTGATGGTGCTACCAGTTAGAACACTCTCAACCGCTGAAGTGTAGAAGGCCTTCATGATGGATGTAGAAACTTTGAATTTCCTTAGCTGACGAACGAAGTAGAGTCGTTGTCTGGACTTCTTCAGAACAGATCATGGAGAGATTTCAGGTGTGCAATAACTTTAAAAGGAGTTTTCGTATGTTAGGGTGGTGTGGGCCATTACTACTACAGGTCTCTGACTTCCTTTCACAGAACAACCTTCTGGATCCAAATCAGTCTGGGTTCAAAAGCGCCACTCTACCCCAAACGGCTCTGCTGTCTGTAACAGAAGCCTTAAAAGAAGCAGGGTGACCGCCAGTCATCAGTACTCATTCTGCTTGACTTATCGGTTGCCTTTGACACGGTTAATCACCGTATCCTTCTCTCTATACTTTCGCTGACATGGGAATCTCCGGTTCTGCTCTCTCCTGGTTTGAATCCTACCTCACAGGACGCCTTTCGTTTAACGTATCATGGCTTGGTCAGCTATCCGCACCTCACCATCTCACCACAGGTCCCCAGGGCTCAGTGCTGGGCCCCTCCTCTTTGCTATCTACACCACCTCCTTGGGACAGATTATCCGCTTAAGACGGCTTCTCATACCACTGCTATGCAGACGACACACAGCTCTATCTGTCCTTTCCACCTGACGCACCCCTGGTTTCAGCACGGATCTCGGATTGCCTTTCAGACATAGCTACATGGATGAAGGCACACCACCTCCAGCTGAACCTCTCAAAGACTGAACTGCTGGTCATCCCAGCTAAACCTACCATACACCACAACATCAACATCAAATTTGACTCCCTGTCTGTTTCACCCCACCAGGACTGCAAGAAATCTAGGAGTTGTTCTTGACAACCAACTAAACTTCTCAGATCATGTTGCCTCAGTCGCCCGGTCATGCCGTTTTGCACTCTACAACATAATGGAAAATCAGGACTTACTTGACTCAAGATGCTACCCAACTTCTGGTTCAGGCAATAGTCATCTCACGACTCGACTACTGCAATGCCCCTCCTGACAGGTCTCCCAGCCTGCGCAGTGAAACCACTTCAGATGATCCAGAACGCGGGCGGGCGCTGGTCTACAACCAACCCAAAAGGGCACATGTTACCCCGCTGCTCATCCAGCTACACTGGCTACCTATGGCGGCCCGCATCAAATTCAAGTCTCTAACGCTTGCCTACAAAGTAGTCTCCGGGTTCTGCTCCCACCTACTTGAATGCCCTCATACAGACTTACACACTACCTCCAGATCGCTGCGCCCCTCTGATCTTAACGACGCCTAGCTCTACCACCGCACGCTTCAAGCCAATCCAAACTTTTCTCATCTGTTGTTCCTCGTTGGTGGAACACACTGCCAGTTCCTACAAGGGCAGGGACATCCTTTTCCACTTTCAAAAAACTCCTGAAGACCCAGCTCTTTAGAGAACATCTACTCTCATAGCAACACTTACAACAAGTCTTACTGATCCTAGCACTCACCAGCCGTTTTAAACTGACAAGTAACTGTTAAAAACAGCACTCACCGACGCACTTATTCTTACTGTACTCTAATGTTTTTTTAAACTCTCCTAAATTGTGAGAATTGTTCTAAAACTTACTGTTTACCATGTTGTTAGTCGCTTTGGTTAAAAAGCGTCAGCCAAATGTAATGTAATGTAATGTAATGTAATGTACTATTGAAATGTTAAAACCGAATTGTCCACTGAAATCAGAACTTAAACAACCCCTGAATTCATAATGGTGGGTGGGTATAATGGGTACAAATTGTAACCCAAATTATTAATTGCACAAAAAGATTGTTTGTTTTTTTTTCGTTAAATGCAAACTTTGAAATGAACAAACTGAACAAAATTGTTGGTAGTGTTGCATATTGATTTTAAAGTATCGAAGAATCAGATAAAGATACAGTTGCTTAATATATACTTATAGGCCTACACAATATTGATAATTTAAAAGTAAAAATCACATAGGCCTATTATTTAGGAGGACTACCCTCGCAAAAAAGGGGTGAGGGTCTGTTTGTTTCTGTTGAGTAGCCCTCCATATGATTTGTGTCTTCAGGTAGCCCTCATTCCCAAAAAGGTTGGAGACCCCTGCCTTACAGTATCAGCGGACTTGAGCTCCCACATAGTGGCGAAAAGTTGTAATAAAATTCATGCAGCTCCGTGAATCACGGAAAGCCCGAATGAAGTAGCCACTTCTAAATGGGACCCACTGCACAGTAGCTGAAAGTCTGTGGCTAAAGCAGCCATAATGAAGGTGTCATTGTTTGGATACTTCACACACAACTACCAAGCTGGAATCAAAGCACATCGATTCCCCTCTCACACCCTGCACACACTTAAAACAAATAAACAGGCGTCTCAAGTCTCACGCATGTATAGCCATAGGCAAAACTGTATCGGACCGGTGTAACATTGGTAAATCATCCATTGCACAGAATGATTTTTGTAGCACGTGCAACAAATAATATTGCGATTATGTGTACAGCCCTGCCTTGGATACATCTCTCAAAGTGCGCTCTAAAATATTTGGTTTAGATGTAGATCATCACGGGTGCGTTAATTTTGAAAATAGAGTATTGAAGTAGCCTAGTGGGTGTTTGGGAATGAACGTTAGCTCAGATGCTTTTTGAGACTTTTGTGGTCTTACAGTAATGCAACACTTTACAAAGCACTGACAGGGCCACCAAGGACTGTGACCAAATCAACAGCAGAAAAAAACCTATTTAGCAAGCAGAAATGTCCAAGCCCGGTGTTTGCATCATGGACAGGTTATCTTTCAGGTATATTTTCCATTAGAAAACCATCGCGTTTAGAACGTTGTGGCTAACTTACTTTGCTTGTTAGTAGGCCAGAATGAGATGACAGTCGAAAGATACAATTACAGTGCTGCTATCAATTTGCTTGGTATAACCGCATTTATAACATCAGGCTGCTCCAAGTTCGCGTTTTCACGTCGCAAGATTATCCAGGTAACTCAAAATGCTCTAAATTCTAACATGGCTCGCCACGCCAAGCGTCTGAAGTTTGTAGGCTATCCACTATCCAGCGGAGGCCTATCTTCCGAAGATCACTCAATCCGTAATCCGTGTTGGCATCGGAAATGAACAGGTCTTGTTCATTCACTTCCTGTAGTTGTCCAGTGACTTCTCATAAACTGATACTAGCGTTGTTGGATATTTAAGCTACTTATAACGAACTGATAAGCCTCAACCTTAAGTGCCCGTATTTCCATTGGCTTGTTCCGCAGGCTGTTTAAACGATGGCGCTGTGTCGCAGACGTCAGCAATTATTAAAGCGATAGTACACATTTGTAATTCGTGTCAATTGGTCAACTCGTCCTGTGTCGATGGTCGACGTTTCATGTAGCTCCTACGGGGTATAGCAACAAGCTAGTTCACTTGTAAATAAACTAAAGTCATGTTTGCTTACAATGACTGGTTATTCGTTTGTTTTAAAATTAGCACTTCGCCAGCAAGTAGTGCTTTGTGGGCAGTTGCGCTAAGTTCGCTCTCAGCAGGCCCTCAAACCCCAGTCTACAGCCAGAATATATTAATGACACTCCTTGAACACCGGTTTATTGTTTCATTCCATGCCAACACCGACAGGAGGGAGTGATCGCCACCACCACCCCCCCCCATTGACAGCTTATTAAAATTGTTTGCTATTATCACATCGCATACAATCGTTTAACCATTCCAGGAGTCACGTCTGTACAGCACGCCACGACTCATGAAGAGGCGTCCGTTCAATCTCACCTCGCTAGCTCCCTATTTTCTTTACGAGTTAGCAAGCACCTGGTCTCAGCCGGCTCCGGTAGGGACCGCGTCGCTACCCCCTACCCATCACTTCCCCGGCTCCGCGCTAGACCAGCCCGCCGCAGCGGGTTATCAGCACTCCGTGAGTGCTTCGGATCACGACGTCCCATTCTGGCTCCCCAGCTATTCACTAGCCACAGCAAAGGCCCTTCGACCAGCTCCTCACGCTGCATGTTCCAGCTTTAACATCCCGTTCCGTCTACCCAGCTATTCATTAGCCACAGCCATTTCATTCCATCTGGATACTCACCATTCATGCCTTATCATGCCTTATCTGCCTATCATGTATTATGTCGTATCATGCTGAATATGTCATGTTTTATCAGGTAATGGTATTCTAAAAGTATTCTTTCAGCCCAGGTTGGATTATTTAAGGCTGCCACAGATAGTACGGGATGAGCTTGGACCCGATGCAACAACAGCTTCAGGGAGACCCACACAGCAACTGCTCCGCTGAGCTCCTGTTACCCTGCTACAACGGCTCCGCTGAGCCCCAAGACCCATGCAGCAAAGCTACACAGAGCTACAGGACCCATGCAACGACAGCTTCGCTGAGCCTCATGAACCATGCAGCAACAACTACTCTGAGCCCCAAGACTCTTGCAATGACTGCTTCGCTGAGCTCCAAGAACCACGCAGCAACTGCTCCGCTGAGCTCCTGCAACCCTGCTACAATGGCTCCACTGAGCCCCAAGACCCATGCAGCAAAAGCTACGTCGAGCTCCAGGACCCATGCAACGATGGCTTCACTGGCCTCAGCCATGCCAACAAGACCCCCCAAGACCCACGCACGGCTTCGCCCAGAACCAAGAACCATGCAGCAGGACCCAACAACGATGGCTTCACTGAGCCCCAAGACCCATGCCACGACGGCTTCGCTCAGTCCCAAGAACCATGCAGCAACAACTACGATGAGCCCCAAGACCATGCAACGATTGCTTCGCTGAAGCCCCAAGAACAACGCAGCAACAACTACGTTGAGCTCCAGGACCCATGCAACAGCAGCTACGCTGAGCCCCAAAACCCATGTAACGACTGCTTTGCTCAGCCCCAAGAGCCATGCAGCAACAACTAAGCCGAGATCCAGGACCCATGCAATGTTGGCTCCACCAAGCCCCGAGAACCATGCAGCAACAGCTACGCTGAGCTCCAGGACCCATGCAACGTCGGCTCCACCAAGCCCCGAGAACCATGCAACAGCAGCTACGCCGAGCCCCAAGACCCATGAAACGATGGCTTCGCTGAGCCCCAGAACCATGCAGCAAATACACCGAGCTCCACGACCCATACAGCAGCCCAAGATCCGTGCAATGACTGCTCTGCCGAGCCCAAAGCCCCATGCAGCAACAGCTCCACCGAGCCCTAGGACCCAGGCAACGACGGCTCCACCGAGCCCCAGGACCCAGGTAACGACGGCTCCACCGAGCCCCAGGACCCATGCAGGAGCAGCTCCGCTGAGCCCATAGGACCTTTAGGAACAGTTCGGCCAAGGTTCAGGACCCATCTAATGACTGCAGAAGACCATGCGTCGCCGGCTGAACCCCGAGACCCTCGCGGCAGCAGCTCTGCTGAACCCTGACACCCATCGTTCCCACGGTTATGCAATACACGAATGTCTGCCGCTGAGCAAGCGCAACGAAGATCCACCCTTGTGTACTTGCCGCTTGCCTTTGCTATACTGCCGCCAGGGGTTCATGTCACAGCACTCTGATTCACCCTCCATCATGTTTACCGGCCTCCTTTGGGCTGCTGAGATGTAGTGAGTCTACATGCCCCTCGTCTCATTTCATTCCCGATGGCAGATCTTGAGAGTTAGACCAGGACACAATACGTTTACTACCAATCAGACTAAAACCGATCAGTTCCGAAAAGGACACTACTTTTCATATCCAACTCTGCCTCAGATCCTCAGCTTTCATACCCATCACACTACATCTCATATCGGTCAGCTCAAGCATCGCCTACTAGCCCGCTCTCTTCATCTCAGATGAAGGGTACCCATCACTCGTCACAGGTTCCAGACTCTAATTTATATCCTTTTCAAATCCAGTTCCCGCAGGCCGCTACTCTGTGCATTCAGGATAGGAGCTGCTACTACAGCTGCATGCATTGGCCTATCAGAGCAGCAATCAAATACTGAGCCGTTGGTCCACAGATGCCTATCAGTCCTACTGTACATCCACTCCATCTAGTGGATCTATGACTTGCTAAGCAAGCGCAAATGTTTCGGCAGTGGCCTTCCTTTCTGCTCTTTTGGGGTGCAAGCGGCCATCGCTCTATCGCGGTCTCCGCTTCAGGCATTCCATGACCACGGCCAGCTACCATGCCAACCACGCGCTTAGCTTATACACTCAGTATAGCTACCATGCCAAACACGCGCTTAGCTTATACACTCAGTATAGCAATCATGCCAAACACGCGCTTAGCTTATACACTCAGTATAGCAATCATGCCAAACACGCGCTTAGCTTATACACTCAGTATAGCAATCATGCCAAACAAGCGCTTAGCTTATACACTCAGTATAGCTACCATGCCAAACACGCGCTTAGCTTATACACTCAGTATAGCAATCATGCCAAACACGGCGGCAAGCTTATACACTCAGTATAGCTACCATGCCAACCACCGCGGCAAAGCTTATACACTCAGTATAGCAATCATGCCAAACACGCGCTTAGCTTATACACTCAGTATAGCAATCATGCCGACGGGCGAACTAGTGAACACAGTGTAGGTCTGAGTCAGGATTTCAGTGGAGGAGGGAATGTGTGTATGTGTATGTGTGCATGTGCGTGTGCGTGTGTGTGTGTGTGTGTGCGTGTGTGTGTGTGTGTGCGCGTCGGTGTGTGTGTGTGTGTGTGTGTGTGTGTGTGTGTGTGTGTGTGTGTGTGTGTGTGTGTGTGTGTGTGTGTGTGTGTGTGTGTGTGTGTGTGTGTGTGATTTCAGTGGAGGAGGGAATGATGGAGAGGGAGGTGAAAGGGAATGGGATGTTAAGTAATAAAAGTGACTTTAGAGTTTGAAAGAGAGTGAATGACAATGTTAATGATCAAACTACAATGCTGTGCCACCATCCAGAAGTGTGTGTGTGTGTGTGTGTGACTATGCACTGCAAAAAGGAAAATCTAAAAAGTGTTATTAAATGTGTTATAAAAGTGTTGGTTACCTAGTGCTCACACTCAAGATCATTTAGACTTAATTTAATAAGACTTTGACTTATTTTAAGGAGTCTTATCAAGACAAATGAAATGTCTTATGTCTTAAATAAGTAAAACTCTGATTTTACAAGACAGCGCTAGGTAAGTCTCTTTATATTGAAAACAATACCAACCAGATGTTTTGATCTTGATATAAAATTAATGACACTTTAATTAACACTTAGATTTTATTAGATAAGCAGTTGTGTGTATATGTGCTTACATGTGTGTCAGCACGCCCCGTCAGCAAGTTCAGAATGCCCCCCCTGCCCATTTCACCAACTGCATTTTAAACAAGAGAGTGTGAATCATTAACATCATCTCACAAATGTGTTTACCAGAGATAAAGTAAATCTCTTGTGTTTGCTTACAGATACGAGTGAGTGTGTGTGTGTGTGTGTGTGTGTGTGTGTGTGTGTGTAAAAACGTATATCTACCCTTATGCACAGTATAGAGTCTAGTCTTGGCATTTTATTTTTGCTCTCCTCTGAGTGCGTGTGTGTATGTGGATGAGCATTTTAATTCCCTCTCTCCTGTAAGTTGCCCTGCTCTCCCTGTCATGAGCATTCTCTCTCCCTGGTAACAACTGACTGAATTGATTCAATTCTCTGCCACTCTGCTCACTCTCTCTCTACTCTGCCTAACGAGCTCCACCTGGCTCCGCCCTGCTCTGCTCTTGTTACCTGGCCAGCTGTTATTTCCCACTCACCATCCTCACCTTGCCCCACTCTGCTCTAATTACTCTGCCAGCTGCACTGCATTTCTCCACTAACCATCCCCAGTATAAAAGCCCTGTTTTTCAGCCAAGCCCTGTCAGATCGCTCTTCAAACCTGGACCAGTAACCTGCCTGCCTGTCTACTCTCTGACTCCTACCTGTGATTCGGATCCTTTTCTTGACTGCCTCCCTGTTCTACTGCCCCGGTTATCCCGACCCGCCTTCGGATCTTCTCGATTACTCTCCATCTTCAGCCCCCCCGTAACTCGAATCTGCCTTCTGTCTCTCACCACGCTTTAGTGCCTAGCCCTGGTCTGTACTACTGCCTGCTGTTCACCTTGCTGTTGTGTGTGTGATTCCCCAGGCCTCCGACCACCAGACGAAGCCAGCCCCGTGACGTCACCCCCTCAGCCCGAGGCGCCGATCACTGGGGACACACACACACACACACACACTCAGCACCTTGGACTGGAACCCCCCAGAGACTTGGAAAACCCCAGAGCCCCGAGAACCCCTGGAACCCCTGACACCCCTGGCACTCCTAGCACCCCTGGAACCGAACCTCCAAGACCTCACGTTTCTCTCCTCCTCTTCCCCTGAACCCTTCAATAAAAAGACTCTGAATTTGAACTTGCGCTCTTGGGTCGTCTTCTGTCCCTGACACTCCCTGTGTGTGTTTGTATGTATGTGTGTGTGTGCGTGTGTGTGTGCTGTGAGAGTGTGGGCTTGATAAAAAGCTGGCGGTTCACTCTGCACCTGTCAGAAGCCCTTAGCAGCACTGCTAACGCTGATCCTCTCTGACACCAGCGGCTGCAGCATAGATGAACCTGCTCAGGTGGCCTGCTTCCAATTTAGACCTTCAAAGACACTTTCCAGCATGCATTTTGGGAAGAAAACCTGGCACTGAATAATTTAATCTCTCTCTCTCTCTCTCTCTCTCTCTCTCTCTCTCTCTCTCTCTCTCTCTCTCTCTCTCTCTCTCTCTCTCTCTCTCTCTCTCTCTCTTTTTCTCTGGTGTATGTGTGTGTAGGTATCATGTGCGTGGTTTGGATATTTATTTTATCAAAAAGGGACTGGGTACTTGCTGAGTATTTATTATCTAGGTTGAAAATCAATCCTAGCTCATAGCATGCCATGTAGCCATCACCGAAGGCTTGCAGTGTGGACCGCCCTCGTATGCGGACTGTGCATGTGCTCACCTTTAGCATGGCAGCTCAGAGACGTGCAGGTGATAGGGGACTCCGAGGGCCCGTGGAGGCGGATATTTAGGTTTCACTATACATTCAGATGGTGTTCATCTGCATATGTAGGTCAAAGTGAACTTTTTCTTTCAGTGTGCCTTAGTATTGTGACCCAGAGCCAGAACAGTGCAAGCTCTAGTTCATGCATCTGGGTGGCATGCTTCACATGTTTTTTTGGTTCCCCTATAGGAGTCTTTGCACCATGGTTGCACCATTCGGTGTTCACAAACAGATAGAATGTTCTGAGGAAGGGAATGGCCCCCTCAGCTGATGGGGAGGCAGGAAGAGCAGGAAGAATGATAGATGCCGAGAGACAGAGTGGAACTGGGAGACAGGAAATTCTCTCTATTTATAACTCTCTCAGTCAGTGTCAGTCAGAAAAGGAGAGAAAGAGAAAGAGAGAGGGAGAGAGAGAATGAGAGTGCCTGTGTACATTTTGAGCAGTTCATGGAAAAAACATAAAATGTGGGAAATAAGAAGATTCTTTAAAAATTGAGAATGAAATGCCTAATCACTGAAATATTAGGCGGTGTTGGTTAACCTTTTATAACATGGTATTATACAAACTTATAGAGATATTGTACAGATACACTCTTAAGTATAACAAATGTACCATATTACATGTAACATATTACTTATTCATGTGCAATAAGAAATGTATGTTCAGTATTTAAATATTACTTAGGTGACTTTCATGTAAGTAAACAGTATTAATATGGTGCAGCAATCCATTACTGAAATGACACTCTTTGTAACATATGCAATATACGTTTTTGTATTTGACGTGTATTATTTTGGCGAGGATTAAATTCTGTAATTTTATAAGGGCTGAAATTGTAATCCGCTCTTTTGGTTAACTTCAGGTTTTTAAATGGGTTGAGATTGGCAACTCATAAATTCCTCCTGGCCACGTAAACAAATATGACAGTGACAAGGCGGCCTGTCACCAGACAACGCCTGAGACCAGAAATCGTCTGAGACCACAAACAAACACACACACACACACACACACACACACACACACACACACACCATGATGCACGCAGACATACACACGCAAACACACACACACACACACACACACACACACACAAACACACAAACACACACACACACACACACACACACACACAGAAGGTCAAAAACAAACCTGGGCTACTCTCCTCTCGGCTATTCTCTTCAGTCACTTGCTGGGCTGTGGGACCTGTGGGATCTGAAGTGTATATTCATAGTATTTCAGATCACTTTTGTAGATTGGGTCAATGTGTAGAGAAGAACAAGATCATTTTAAGGGTCAGAAGTTATCAATATTACATTACATTACATTACATTACATTTGGCTGACGCTTTTTTTAACCAAAGCGACTAACAACATGGTAAACAGTAGGTTTTAGAACAATTCTCACAATTTTAGGACAGTTAAAAAAAACATTAGAGTACAGTAAGAATAAGTGCATCGGTGAGTGCTGTTTTTAACAGTTACTTGTCAGTTTAAAACGGCTGGTGAGTGCTAGGATCAGTAAGACTTGTTGTAAGTGTTGCTATGAGAGTAGATGTTCTCTAAAGAGCTGGGTCTTCAATATGAATACCAGATTATGTTGTTACAGTACGTGATAGTTTAATCGCACCGGGATGATGCTTAGAGGCACACACTTCCTGGCTTGCTGTGTTTTGATAACTCCACATGTGACAGAATATCTCATCTCTTTCACAACTGACTAGAGTCTCAGGGCCAGATGTTCCAACGTTTATGCGCCCACTTCAGGCCTATTTGAATTGCAACGTGCGTGTAAAAACATTGCGAGGTATGTACAAACAGGCCGCACTGAGGAAAAAGCGCAGACTGCATATGCATTCATAGGAGGGTCAGGTGGGAGTATCGCACAAACACAGGGGAGGAGAAGTGCAAATAGCGATTGATTAGGTATTCCGCCATATGCATGAAAACAGCGCACGTCTGTTTTGCGGTGAAAAACTTGCACCTGTTAAAAGCAGGTGTAATCCAAATCGCGGTTAAATGCGTCAATTAGATAAACTTTCAGAGACAGCTGAATCAGTATTCAGAGCATCGGTTTTCTTCATTGTACTACTGTATGTCAAAAGCAACCTTAACCTTTGTTTGCCTTTCTAATATCGTATTTTCACATTCACGACATACACTTTCCAATCTGCTAGACTAGGCTATTTCTAAGTATTAGTAAGTCACTAATGAAGTGACTGCTTAATAAATTCCCTGCAACATGGCAAAGTACAGCGTTTGCTTTCTGCGCATAGAAAAACTCGGTATTAGCGCTTTCTCTGTACATCCGACCCTCTGTCGCTAGCATGTGGCCCAGACTACTTCTAGTTCTACTTATACAGACATTTGCTAAAACCACAAGATAGGTTGAAACTTTTTCATTACTAATGTGAAAAAAACCTTCCTTTCAATGTTCTTTTTTGTATAATATGTCAAATGTTTGTACAAGTAATTCAACTTTACAACACCAAACCAGTGGGTTTTACTTTGATGAAGTGCTCTACAGAAGAACTCTTGTAAAATGCCATATAATCTCTCTCTCTCTCTCACACACACACACACACACACACACACACACACATACACACACACTCACATACTATACTCACAATCACACACTATAGTCTACTACACTATACACACTACACACACACACACACACACACACACACACACACACACACACACACACACACACACACAGACACACATGGCCCAGATCTGGCCAGAGCACAGGTCAGGGGGTTAAGGGTCATGTCAGCATGTCAGTACTGCTAATGGCTATTGTTAAGTAACCACCACCCCCCCCCCCCTTCCTTACACACACACACACACACACACACACACACACACACAAAACCCCTCTCTCTTCTGGGTCCTGGGCTTCACTGAGCAGATGGAAGGTAGACCCAACCCTCATTCAGCCTTAGCCACACACACACACACACACACACACACACACACACACACAGCACACACAGACATACAATCTATCTTTCTCTCTCTCCCTCTCTCTCTCCATCCCTCCCTCTCACCTACTCTCTCTCTCTCCCTCTCTCTCTCTCTTTCTTTGAGCAATAATGGGGAGACAGAGGGATTTACAGCTTAAAGCAGAAGGACATCCATGGTCTGGGATGTGAGGAGCATGCCAATTCTCCACCCTCTTATTCCCACTCTTTCCTCCACCCCTCTCTCCCTCTCTCTCTCTATTTCTCTCTCCCTCCTTCTCTCTCCCTCATCCCTCACTCTCTCACACGCCATGCATCACCCCCAAGCCCACCCCTCCATGCACATAATAACCATATGAATCTGAACATATCCATATGCTGAGATATCCAATTGAATGAGCCGCCTCATATGGCCGAGGCCAAGCGGAGCTTGTTTAGAAGCGCTGCCGCAGAGCATGGCTTAATATTTCAACATTATCAGCTCAGAAAATGATCTCAAATCATGATCGATGACTCCTGTTGTTTTATTACATGCATGGCCAACCAGACAGACTGACCCTGGAGCTGACGCAAGTAATTTAGCTATGCGTTTGTGTGTGTGTGTGTGTGAGTGTGTGTGTG